>NC_141039.2:6012500-6302500 GCF_052040795.2 Danio rerio
CAGGAACACGGTTGGGAAACACTCATCTAAAACATCAAGCAAGTCTGCACTCACCCTTGCCCTCTTTTGTCTTGGCCTTGCGAACGGGAGCTGCTGGCGTGGACTCGGGGCTGATCTGAGCTGCGGATGCAGAGGTTGGAGTTTCCGGTGGCGTTTCGACAGAGGCAGCGGCCACCAGAGATGTAGCAGAGCCCCGCAGAGGATTGTTAGTGCTGAACTCCCGCCACTTCGCTCCCAGAACCATCATCATCTTGGAAACCGCAATTTTGGGGTTCTTGGCTGCGATCAGAGGCCTGTGGAATTGCATGGAGTAGATCACGATTAAAGTACACATGAAATCAAAACTAATCATATTGATTTTGTTAGCTCACATTGCTAGTTTTGTAGTGAACAATTCACCTTGTAGTCTTTATTTGAAATCTGAAAATGCACTTCCTGTATGAGTATGAATGTCTTAGGTGTTGGGCGTGGCTAACATTTAACCACGCCCCTCCATCTGTCAGTTTTGACAGCAAACAGAAATGGTGAGGAGGAGGAGGAGTCTGTTAGGTTGTGATAACTCTCCTCAAACCCTTTTCCCAATCTTTCTGAATGAAATGCATACTTTACATCCAATCAGCTCGCAGTAGAAAAATAAGCCACGCCCAGTTTTCCTCATTTAATATTTTGTTTGTCTAGAGCTGTGGACTAAATGGCACACAATACACTATGCTCTTATCCACTATGTACTTATGCACTTACACACTCAACAGCATAGTATATGAATGTAGTCTTATTCCAAACGGAAAACTATCGTTTTTTTTACTAAGCAAAAATTCTAACCATTTCCCTGAAGATGTTTGTCGATTGCCAAATTAGAGAAATAAACGTCCAAACAACCAAATAATACCATACTTCCATGAGTATAACCGCATTCACCACCGAGAGGCAGTGTAATCACTCTCGTAGGGGAATTTTGCTTTCACAATCCAAAATAAATAAAGTAATACAACATCATTGCCAGAAAGCTCCGCCCCTTCAGCTACGTGAGCAAAGCTGTGGCTGTTGAGTGCGTGAAGTGTCCATCAGTCCACACTTCATTTTAATGGTTGAATGAGTGCATCATTTGGGAATTTAAAGTGCACTTATTATTTTGGAAGTTTTCAGTGTAAACGAACTACTTGCACTATTTATACTACAAAATCTAACGGAGTGGTTCCCAGTGGGGTTTTGGTAAGTTTTAAAATGAGCCAAATCTTGGTTTAAATAAAGTAATGAATTGAAATAATGCACTTGGGGTGCCTTCACACCTGTAAATCGATTCAGTTGTTCCGAAACAGGGATTAAAAATGTTACATTGTTGCATTTGTTCTTGGTGAGGTTCGCTTTCACACTGCAAAGTTTCTAATCGGACCAAAAGAGCTAAAACAAGTCACATGTGAGTAAACTCTCCTAACATTGGTCAGAGTGTCAGGGTTTATTTTGTTTATTTCCCGCTCAGCTGTTAGGAGAGGTGGTGGTTTGGTGGTGTTTGACAAGGTGTGCCCGACGTGTCTGAAGAGTGAGGAGAGATGCGGTGGGGAGGGGTGAGAAGGGTACACGACGTAGCCTATTTGAGGACCGGGAGGGATATGCTAGATTACCGGGAAATTATCTTCCATAAAACACTGAGTGACCGCGCTCAGATCGTATCACTTTCTCACGGCAATCAAACCGCTCCAGAGTTTGTTTCATTCGAGCCGAGACCACCTCATTCAAGCGATCTCGGAGCGATTGATTTGGTGCAGATCTGAGAGCGATTGGTCATTTCCCATATGCCAAATGAACCGCGCTTACTGGGCAAACGAGACAGGCTCCGAAACAAAAGTGTAGGTGTGAAAGCACCCTTAGTCCTGGTTCACTTAGCATTTGTGCTGTTTTTCCTCAAAGAGCAAACCTAAAGGTACAAAAATCTTACATGATGAATATTTTGCAACTGAACTCATCAAACATCTGAAACAATTCTGTGTGCTGAAGTTAATGTGTGCATCGTATGTGTGTACATATCAGTGGAGAACTCGTGAATAGTTTACAAAATGTGTAAAAGACTAGTGACATGAAGAACCAGGTATGTTTGGTCATGGCCATTTTTATGTTCGATATTGGTATGATCTTTTGATATTGTGTGTTATTTTTGCTTTGTTTGGTTTACAAACCAACATTTTTGGGTTGGAGCAAAAATGTGCAGGGCAACAGCCCTCCAGGAATCGAGTCTGAGACGAATGATTCAGAACTTCAGATTTAGTTGCCTATGGGAGATGTGCCTAGGAATAATAAACGGCAGAAAACGGTCAAACTACTTCCTCTACAAACATGTTCATGACTATACACAAAAAGTAGAATAATGTACAAAGAAAATGTCAGTTTGCAACATGAAGCAGCATAACAAGCTGTTTTAAACATCTGAAAATCAATGGAAGTGAGTGAGACTGGACGTTTTGAGCCAAAACGATTCCAATGGCTGCGTTGACCTTATTCTTTGTACATGAAGACAAATAAACCTTTCCAAAGCAAATCAAATAGCTTTTATTGTCCTATCACCAGCAGGACATGTGCTATGATGAGTAAAGAGCTTAGGTGGAGGCTCCAGACAAAATATAATGACATAATAGACTTGGGTGGTGTCGTGTCATAGCTGGGGGCATGGCCTGGAAGAGGGGGGGCAGGTAAACGGTTCTTTCAATTTTAGATATGAATAGTGGTAACCCTTGTCACCCTCTAGTTTGGATGTTCTAGGTATGTGTTCAACCGAAACAGAGTTTAAATGGTGCACACCAAGGTTCTGGATAGCCCCATTCAAATAAACAACAGAGCAATTGGACCAGAAATCTACTCAAGACTGCCAAGTGAACACACCCTGGGATAAATGGCCTCATTTAGCAGGTAATCCAGGTAATGAACATACCTGACAAACTGGCTGAAGGCTTTATAGTTGGTCAGAGTCCTATAATCTTCCTCGGTGAAAATATGGTCGATGTCCTCCATTCCCCAGGTATCCAAAAGCTGAGAGGAACTTTTTGGTTCCTAAAAAAATCAATTCAGAATTCACTAACAGATCTTGAAGGATGTTTCCATTCAACAATTGTAGTTAGTGCTGTACTCTTGAGTTTTTTTACTTAATAAATTGATCTGTTAGGTTGCCAATACAGGAAGTACTAATCTTCAATCTTACAAATACTCTTGTATTGACATTTTATTTTACATTCGTAAGGAATGTTTTGGTCTCAAAGCCTTCCTCAGTAAATTTGTGTCTGTTTCCTGACGAATAAAAGTTCAAAACAAGACTATTCGTAGGAGTGCAGATTACTACTTCCTGTATTTGTGTCAATAATTTAATTAAAATCTCATATGAACTCACAGAATCGTCATCATCCTCGTCTTCCTCTTCCTCCGGTTCCCTCCGTTTGGAGGCAGCAGAGTTTCTCTCTGCGGCAGAACTGTTTCGCTTCTTATCCTTCGCTGTGCTGGCTCTCTTCTTCTTTTTTCTGCCTGGTGTGTAGTCACTACCTTCACTTTCCGAGCGGTCCTCCTCACCATCGTCCAGATCTGGGCCTTCACCTGGTTCTGGAGAACTGATGCCAATTTCCTGAAGACACATGGGAGACATTCCTGATAAGTTTTGGATGTTAGTGATAAAGAAATGAACCTATCAATACACCGTGCATAAGATTTCAAGTCAACATTTATATATACCTCTTTGTCCACCATTTAAAGTTTTTCAGGTTTTTCATGTTTTATATGGCAGGGGGCGCCATTACAGAGTACAGCATCTCATTATCCAAAAACGAGATGATGATCTGTTTTATTCATGACTTATCTATGCACATGTAAGCTAACTTGATCAAACATTTAACAGCAGCATGTACCGCCTAGCATTACCAAATGAAATGTCAAATCCACGAAGAGCCATGAAAGCGCTGTGATCCAAAATATTGGCACTTTTTTCTTTTAATATCATTTTTATATTACTTAATACACCATGCTGCCAACCTCAACTTTCGGTATTGACCCGTTTATATGCTTGATTTGTAAAATAAATGCACATCATATGGTGTTTGTTGCACAATATGCGGGTTATAGTGAGGTTTATTTTTATTTTTTTTTATTTTTGTATTGTTTTTTTCTATTTGTTCTGTTATTTTTTCTTTTACTTTTGTTTATAAATCAAAAATCTGATAAATAAATCTTATAAAAAAATACATTATATTTAAAAACAATTACATCAAATAACATTATGTCAGAACTAGTAAATAATTTCTATTTTATATATTTTTTTAAATTGTAAAATTTGGCACTGGCTGAAAATTCTTTGAAATAACGCTGGCAGAAAAAAAATGCTGGGCGGTTTGTTTTTAAAGCATTAAAATGACGCAATAGTGCTAGTAAAAACATTTATAATGTTACACATAATTGTGTGAACCTTACATTTACAACTATTATTGAAAGAAAAGGCCAGCTTCAAACAAATATGTTAAACAGAATTGTTTTTAAAAGGTAAATGTTTAAGCAACCTGATTTCTGTAGGATCATGTGACAATAAGGGTGCTTTCACACCTGCCTTATTTAGTTCGGTTGAATTGCATTAGAGTTTGTTTTCCCTCTTGGTGCGGTTCGTTTGGGCAGGTGTGAAAGCAGCAATCATACTTGAGTGCACACTAAAAGCAGACCAAACAAGCGTACCGAGACCTGCTTGAAGAGGTGGTCTCGGTATGCTTTCAAACGAACCCTGGAGCGTTTCGTTTTTGGTGACAATATGATCCGTACTAAAACAGACCCAACCGCAAAAAGTACTGAGCCTTTTGGACTAATCCAGCTGCCGTAGGCCGATGCGCTGTGCATTATGGGATATGGAGGAAAAATATTTGTTGACAGCACTTTACCAACAGAGAGAGCGAGGGGAAAACATTACCTGATGGATCATTAGTAATATTTCCACAAGATGACCATGTTGCAGTTTAGCTAAATGAATTCACACCTCCTCCTGAAGTGACGTGCGATGCATTAAAACATTGTTTTCCAGTCACGGCCGCGCTTCATTCTCGAAATGGATAGTTTGTCTAAAGTGATGTATGCTAACTATATAGTAGACTATGAGCAGAGATTTAATCTGTCAGCGCAGTCGTCCCTCTATAGTAAAAAGCAACATTTTGTGTCTGCCGGTTTGTTTACTTGCGGGAGTTCATTGGCATTTTCCCGCAGGTAAATTCTGACCAATCGATAAGCAGTTTAGGAACTATGTTCAACAACATCTGGCCAATGAGTGATGTGGACTGTGATGATGAGTGCATTTTGGTTCTTTTCAACTGGTTGTGTGAAAACGTGTGGTGTGAAAACGACCCAAAGATGGCAGAAAAAGCAGCAACGTATCATTTACTGCCCTTGGTTCGGACTAAATTAAGCGAACTACAGATTTGAAAGCACCCTAAGGGTGTACTCATAGTAGGATATCTGAACCATGCCCAAGCACGCTTGGTTGTTTGACAAGTGTGAGTGTGGTTCAGTTCGCTGGCCCTGGCCTGGTTGGATGAGGTGTGCTAGAGCGTGGTCTGCTGGTAGTGTGAGTGCAAAGAGCGCCTAAAGCCGAACGCGTATGTTCAGATGCAGCTTTTCCATGGTCACAGACTCCTCACCATGGCTAACGCGCCCCTCTCAAAAAAATTTAACTACTCACGCAATGACAGGAAGCACAAGCTCTGGTTGGCTTGGTAAAGCTGCGGAGTGTGGGAAGAGGTGAGAGCCACATGAGCCAGATGGAGCGAGTGCTTACAAGTGTCGAGGCTCTGGAAGGAGCTCTAGATGGAAAGTTTAGTTTTGTGTTTACCTTATGATTACAGTTGTTGCACGTCCGCTGATTTCTGCCTCAAAATGAGCAAGTTTGAGCCACTTGTATATTAAGGTAGCGTTAAGAAAAAACAAAACACCAGCGAAGAAACTCGACACAAAGGAACATAAACACACAGAAGTATAAATGCACAGCTACGCACATTGCAGGTGCCGTGGGTCAAGCCGATCACTTCTGCTTCAAGCGCACGTATATGATCCCATATCCCTCGGCGTGGCTGACGCGCACATCAAAACATGCAATTACACGTCGCAATGACTTGTAGCGCAAGCTCTGTGATTGGTCATCTTGGTAGTGCTAACGAGTGTGGACAGGGGTGAGAGCCGCGTGGACCTGTTGGAGCAGGTGTATACAAGTGTCGAATCCCGTGAAACTTTTGTTTTGCGGTTAACCCTTTACGTTCACCGGTTCCTGCCTCTGAATAAGCGAGTTTGAGCCACTTGTACATTAAGGAAGCATTCAGAAAAAAAAAAAAAAAGAAAAAAAAATCGACACAGAAGAACATAAAAACCTACTGCCAGCTAGAGTATCAGAACTGTTATCGCAGAGCAGCACAAACAGTGCGCAGAAGTGTAAAAGCCCAGCAAAACACAAGGCACGCACCATGAATCACGCCAATCACTCAGTGCATAAGTATAAATCAGCTTTGAGTGCTTTTATATGGACTTATGAATCATTTTTACTTTTCAATGAACGCAAACTGTCACAGTTTATTAAATATGCAAGCCTCTCGCTGCACGTCAGCTGCCACCTTCAGCAAACTTCCTAACGCATGATGACTTTATGAAAGTTTATGAGCAACAAAAGTGGTGGATCTGTCCAGCAAAAGATTTGACTGTGTCACCGCACTACAAACAACTTAAAATAATACCACTAAAGCAATCTCCACTGTACTGAGCGAAAGCGCTTCTCTTCCTAACCGTCCCATCAATGATTTAAGTGTGCTCAGGCTCGAAGGGTAAAATGCAATGTGAGTGCTGGCCGTCAGGGGAGAGGGGACAATCATGTACCGGCACAGTTCAATGCAACTGTGCCTAGTGTGAGTACACCCTAAAAGACTGGCAAAATCATGATAAAAATTCAGCTTTCAAAACGCAGAAATAAATTATATTTTGACATTAAATAATGATAATAATTCGATAATAGAAATAAATCAGAGAATATTGAATAATAAATTACCATTTATAAAGAATGATGCACTGTTGGATTGTAGGACTCCAAAGCTACAGCAGAGACCTAGCATTATTAAATGTACAGTTTTTATATGACATAATAGTCATGTTATTCAACTTATCATGTATGAATAGTGAACGCTTGCTTCCTGTATATCAGGGGTGCCTAAACTAGGTCCTGGAGGGCCGGTGTCCTGCAGAGTTTAGTTCCAACTCTTTCTAGGCGTACTAGAAACTTCCAAGAAGGTGTGTTGAAGAAAGTTGGAGGTAATTTATGCAGGACACCAACCCTCCATAACCGAGTTTGGGCCCCACGGCTGTATATCATTAATTACTGTTGACATTTTCCATGGCCAGTATGGAAAATTAGGTGGTTTTCGGCTTTCTGGCATGAAAGCATCATATTGGAAATCAAATGAAAGTGAAAGTAAAATGTGCTACGGTAAATACCCCTTAAAGTCAACATAAACGTTACTCATGACAGCACATTTAGCATGTAATTTTGGTTCATTTAAGTTGAGATAAACATTTATAACTATGCCTACAATGTACATAGTTGAAAAGCAGCAATACAGAAATTATAATGGCTAATGATACTCAAACATTGAGCAATTTTAGGGCAGGATACCAATATATAAAAAACAAATACTTATAGTTTTACTGTATTAATTATTTAGTGAAACGAGAGGCTTTTTAGTGAACAATTCTATTTAGGGCAGTGCAATTTGGGCAAAAATTTTAATTGTGATTTTTTTTTACATGTTACGATTTCGATTTGCGAATTAATCTTTAATTTAATTTTAATTTCACAGCCCTAATTCTATGTGATGAATATTTGCAATTTCTCGCACACAAGTTATTTTTTTAGTACATTTATAAAGCAATCAACTTTATACTTAATTAATTTCACAATAATTATTGTTCCAATGCAGCTTTACAAAAGATTTTATAACAGCATAATCAAAATAATTCAACAATCTTTAGTCTTCACTGTTTACTACTGAGCATGTCCTTTAATATAGCCAAATACAAAACAATCAACTTTCCATTAACATCAAGCCATAAATGCATGATTATTATAAGAATTAACGCAATTCATTACTATAAAGTTTTCAAATAAGAACACAATGCCACACTGTACACACTACACAATCAATATTATCAAAATATTAAACTATCCCAACATTGGAATAAATCTGCTCTGTTTTGCAGCTTTTAAGCTAAAAGTCAAGGTCAAAGCAGTATAAAGTTATCTGATCTACTGAGCCTAGCAACGGCTGAGCGCTTCCAGCAATATTCTACTAATAACTGTTATTGCCCATTGTGACTGTCTATGACAGCTTCCCAGTTCTCAAGCAAACAAGCTTTTAACATTACAAAAACTGCTACAATAAAATTATGAGCTACAAATAGACCAGTCACGATGTCTATTTTTTGTAGTATGATATATTGCACCAAAATATACTGCGAGAAACCATATTATTTTCATTTTTAAGACCATATTATGCAAGATTGACAATATAATAGCATCATAACGCAAGTGCACTCTTCCAAAGAACATATAATATTTCATTCTTAAGAATATTTCATTTAATTAAGGCCATTTAAAAATATATATAATTAGGCATTGGAATCAGTATGAGAAAAGGCATATCCTAAATAAATAATAATAAATGTTAACAAAAAAGTCGGGGTAAAAAGTAACAGAGGCTGCGATATCTGCCGCCAGATCTATTTTAAGTTGTCAGGCACCCACATGAAAATATGATATAGTCATTTATAGTAAATACTATAGAGTTTTTTTACCATACTGACACCTCCAATAGAGTTCGAGAGGTTGTGCAATCAGCTAAAATAGTTTTTAATGTATGAGTGATATATATATATATATATATATATATATATATATATATATATATATATATATATATATATATATATATATATATATATATATGCATCACCAAAAATGATTGAGGTCATGTCCAGGTGTTGTGCGATAAGTTGATATTGCTTATTGTGGCAGGCCTAGATATAAACACAATTAAAATCACACATCAGTTTTAGTATTTTAAACAAAAACAAGCATCCAATTTATTTTAGCGATTTATATGATAGACTTCATGGCTGTGTTTCAACAAAAGCACTCAGTATTTTGAACAGGACGGCTGTAGATATCATTAATGAAGCAATCGGGTGAAAAAAAAATACTGAAATGATGTACCTTTTGATATTAACAGCCATTAGGACACGTTATCCCATTTGAAACACCAGCTAAATTGCTCTGTTTCTCATTAAGACACTGTGGGGGAGGTTTCTAATCCATAACATAAGGACAACAAATACTGCATTCTCCAAGGATATTATTGCGCACAAACAATATCCACACACACACTCGCAGAAAAGGCCATTACCTCTCTGCGGGAGCGATTTCTCTTGCTGCCTTTGCTCTCGCGGCTACTTTTTTTGGCTTTCTTCTTCTTTTTCACCTTTGGGGCATCATTCTCTGACAACTCCTCTTCGAGGTCGTCCTCTTCTGTGGATCAAACACACAACAAATCAATTTTCCATTATCAATGAGTGAATGATTTTCCATTTGCTTTTTACGGACATCTGCACAAGTACGATTGGATGAGTACTGATAAAAATATTTGAAAAGATTTTGTACTGAGTAAGATCTAGGCATGGACTGGTATATGATTCAGATGGTATGATAACCTCGTATAAAAATAACACGGTATTGTGATTACTACTCTAAAATATATTCTTTTTTAAATGTCTGGGTAAATAACAAAACTGTTTTCCCCTTGAACACAATTTATTTTATTTTGAGAAACATTTAAAATATTTTGGAATAGTAAACGTCAGGCTAAATAATTTTAATACATCATTAGCGATGTTTCCATCAACCTATTTTAATGCGCAATTTGCATATGTGCAGAAAAGATCGGGTGATGGAAACGCCATAATGTGCATATATTTAAAAAAACGTATGTGTATAACCGAGTACGATAAACTTTTTATTCGATAAGAAAAATGCAACTACAATGGAAACACTTTTACCGAACCACATTGTAAAACAGCTGAAAAGTTGTTTTGGTTATTCTAAAAAGCCAAAACTATTTCAGTATTAGTGTTATGATATTATTAATTGACGTTACCACATGTTTACTGCGTCATGGCATTTGTCTTCTGAGGCGCAAGTCATTTATTAAATGAAGAAAAGATTTATGCAGCTTCTTCTGCTGAAAATTTTGTTTTTACTCTTGATATCTGGCACCAGTTAATCAGGAAGTGACGATTTTGTTCTCTTAGACTCATTGGATGGAAATGCTGCTTAATTTGTAAGTCTTTTTGTGATATTCCAGTTTTACCCATAAATTTAATTTGCATCTTTGGATGGAAATGAAGCCAGTAGGGTTGCATGGTTTACTAGTACTTCAGTAGCACCGTATGGCTCCAAAATACTGCCAGTGCCACTGTAGTCTGTAAACGGTAGTATCGTCATTAATGATATCGTCAGTTAATGTTGCGTGTGAAAAAAAAAGTCACTAAAATGCTTACATATCTATGCCGGCAAATAATCAATAGACCATTTTACTTTAAATTGAACTGTCTGCATACAGGTCGTAGTTTGCTGCAGTCATGACAGATCATATGGCGTAAACAAAGATTTATTTATTTTAATATTACTATAGCAATAACAACAGAAGAGTCACAGTTTATGCAAATAAAACAAAGTTGTGAAATTAAGACATTTTCAATAATAAAGAAATTATTAATTAAATGTAAGTATTATGAAATATAGTACTTCTAACAATTTGCTGTATTTCATAAATTTGAGTTATGAATTAGTACAACATTGCTATACTACTTGATATCGTTATACTTCAACTGGTATAGTATTGTGGCCTGAATTTATGGCATCGTGACAACCCTAATAGCTAGTAACTTCTGCTGTCTTCATTAATTTCAAAAACAGATTTCTTTACAATTTAAAACAGCGTCTTTGGATGTCTGCTGGAGATACTGTTGTCATAAAAAACTAAAAAAAAACGTAATAAATAAAAAAAATCTTACATATACAGTAGGAACGCACGCAGACAATTTAGGCAGCTTTGAAACCTTGACTTTTCCAAACCGCGGTATCCCTTGAAAACAGTTATCATTCCATGCCTAGAAAGATCGATTTAATATTTCAGACTAATGTTTAGTTGAATATTTAGTCTGTATGAGCCCTACAAAAACTCAAATTTAAAAACTTTTATTGATTTTCATTATTTTGACGAGGAATTTAACATTAAATTCTGTAATTAGGCAAAGAGCTGCTCGGATTAATCCAATAAATCATTAAATGCTCTTCGTTGGCCTTTACGTTTAATCTAATAAAAGCACAGCGATAGATTAACCATCTACAAATCTATTACAATCATTGATCAGGACTGGGTAAAAATAATCTGAGGCTCTATATTTTCATACAAGCTGTCAAAATTAATTGAATGACAGATGTATTGAATGACTGAGGGGGGAGAGAGAGAGAAAATAACAGGCATTCACTATAACATAACATTTTAATCAGATAATAAATATTATTTTTGATAACAGGACTGCAAATACTGAATTTAATAATAGAAAATAGAAGTCATTATGGACTTGATTTTACCATCTCTGTTTAGGGAAGTCTCAAAGCACTGTTGTCATTATCGTGCATTATTATCCTGTCAATCCTTGACTAGGTTTTCCCATGGATGACAGTAATCGGATAAGATCTTAATGGACTTGCCTCATATTTCATTATGAAAAACAATATACTGGGTTTTCTCCAGGTATATAGAAGTAAAAGAAATATAGAAGTCACTTTGAGTTGACTAACTGCATTAAATATACTATGAACTTGCACACAATACATTTGTGTTATAAATATCCTTCCTGTAGCTGTTAAATTTAACCTTTCTTCCATTTTTAAATGAACAAGAACGAGTATTTTGGCTTCATTCTGTAAACTGAAAACCGGGCAAAGCCCCCCTTTAACCATTTCCCTCAAAAACTGGCGTCACATCCGATTCCTGCACACACTGATGTGCAAAATCAAAATATTAAGCTTAAAAGTCGGCATTTATAGACATATACTAGGTAAATTTGCGCATATTTTGCGTCAACTGTACAGGCCGACAGCGCGCGAACAGTCAGACACTGAAAATCCTCACGCGTCAAACTAGCAGCACGCGACTGTTACCGGTAGGCCGCGAAGCCGGTACAACAACAATACATCAAATATTATTATAAAACCATTCCTACTGCTCAACAATCACACCAAGACGCTCAAATTATACTACTGTGTCGTATCTGACAAATATGAGAGGATATTATTTGACTGTGAAGGTAAAAATAACAGGTAAGTCGACGGCTAGCCGCGCAGAAAAAAACCCGGCAACACAAAGCGCTGACTTAAAAACGTCAAGAGGGTGATAAAATTATATGATATCCAAAAATATAAGGTGACTTCTTCATTAAAATGACAATTCTAGTTCAATACGTGTGATATAAAATGAAATATCTAGAATCAACCCCAGTTGTTGTTTAGTTAGCCGACTAGCCATCGAATAAATGAAGTTTCACGTCAATAAACTCCAAACGACAACATAAAATGCGTCACAACTAATCGGTTTATGTCATATTTCATCCATAAACTCAATAAATGACAGCAAAACGGACCATCCGAGTGAAGTTGACCCACATACGTAAATGTAAATATTTTACCTTGCATCACAGACCGATGTTCAAAATCGTCTCTATCGTCCTCACTGCCGGACATATTGTTGATTACACCAGCCAGAGGGGATCGTGAACACTTGTATGCCGATTTTCACCTCCTCTGGTGCCTTCCTGAAGCCGGGGGAGGCAGAAAATAAAAGAACAATACAAACGGAAGTTAATAGTCACGGTAGCATGCTGATCATAGTGGTCACTCCATGCCAAAAATAAATTCGAAAAGCATGCGAATGTATATAATACTGCTGGATAAACTTCATTTTGGTTTAATGCAAATGAAAAACCATCATAAAACTTTTAAAATACGCGGTTAAAAGAAGTTATGGCCATTGAATTGGCAATTGGGGCATGCTGTGAGTGAGGCATTAGCTAAGCAGGCTAGGGACGCTAACCTGCAAAGTCTCTATAACTTTTAAGGTGTTTTAATTTTAACACGCATTAAAATGTCACAAATAGTACGAATCATAAAACAACATTAGCATAATTGACGTAGTACAGTGTAAGAAAGTGTACTCACACAACTTGACCTGTTCCTTTTTTCAAAAAATATAAAAAATAATGCAATAAAATATGTCCCCACGTTGCTTTGGCTCCTTCTCATCAACACTTAAATGCAAAGTGTGATCTTCCTGTTTCTAATGAGTAAGTAGTGAAAGTATATCCAGATATTTTTTTTTCCTCAGCTGTAGGATGCACACAACGTCGCAGTTTCTCCTTCTGCCACTTACACCCTTTGCATAGACACAAAGAGATCAGGGGCCAGACATCCCATAATAATCTCCCTCCCCATATTCACACATACACATACATACAGACATTCACCCCTCCCCCCACCGCATAGTTACCTTGCAACATACAGACCATAATAACCCCCTAACAACCGAAGGCAGACCCTCTCTTCCCCATTCCACCGTGCCCTTAGCAACAGTTGCCATGGCGACAGCCACCCCCCCTCCCACCCCTGCGAACATCCCATAATAATAAACATAGTCACTGACATCCCACAATAACCATAACTCCGAAAAAAGAATGAACGGGAACTGAGCCGGAAGAGAGAGAGAGGGAAAAAAAAAAGTCGATTAGCAACTCCTCGCCAGCCCGCTTCCTTATTACAGCACATGTACAGTAGACATTTTTGAGCGTATAAAATGGCACCTATAATCAAAACCTAAAGTTAGTGCACTTTACACCAATGGTAGTTTACCGCACAACTATTCTGTACAACAAGCACAACTTCGGTTTGGCCCTCAAAAAATGGGCCTGAATGGCAGGAAATGGGTCTGGTTCAAGGTTCAAGACCTCTCAAGTTCAAATGTCACATTGATAATGCAGCTCTAAAAGGCCTCAAAATAAAATGGCCACCTGTCTTCAACTGATAGGACAATGTTTTGCTTGGCATTTTCTAATTTCTCCTCATCTTGGGTTAAGAAAGCCATAGGCCTTTCCCATTGTCATCCTGTATCACCTGGATTTCTCTGAAAGTAAATTGACGCACATATCGAGTCCATCACATATGCATGAACACATGTACATGTGTAGAAAAAAAAAATGTAATTTGTTGGGGGGGGGGGGGGGGGGGGGGATGGGGAGTGGTAGGCACCATATAGCATAATTACATATCAAAGAAATATAGAGATGGTCGTCATGACAACCCACTCAGGCGCACCCCTCCTCCACACTCTAAAGCACCAAATATTCAGTAATAATGTCTCAGCCAAAAGAAAACACAGACCATAATATTCTTCCTGTGCTGGCAGTTGTCATGGCGATATGCAAGAAAGAGGTGTTTCTGTGTGTGTCTTTTGGGGTGGGGTGGGGTGGAGGGGGGTGTTGGTGTAAGGGAGGGGTTTCAGATTACCATGCATGCTAAAATGAATACCATAATACTCGTTTTAGGCTTTCTGCTAGTTCCCTCCTCCCCCCGCAGCATCACCCCACCAAACGTGACTCCATAACTGGACGAAAAAGCCACATATGGACACCATCAGAGATGTCTACTGATAAAAAAAACTCATAAGGATGTTGGATATGGTCAAAAAACCAACAGGCCGCATATTCAGCGGCTGAGCTGGATTGTTCCTCAAATCACCAACTTGGCTTGTGCAACTATAGTCTTTTAATACACTGATAAATTGTTGCTTAGTAGTATTTCAAGGGGTTCCTGTTCATTATTAGGCTACACTAAATTAAGAATGTTCATTAATATGCACAAATCATCTGAAAACAATGGAATCTTCCTGTTTCGTGAGGTAGAAATGAAAACATCAGTCTCTCACAGGTGAATCTTCAATCACATGCAGCAAAATAAAACCTCCCAAAGACAGAAATTAACAATCGTGAGTGTGAAATTCATTCTCTTTCCTCCCCCCTTCAACCCCGGCCCCCACCCCTCCCCCTCCCTAATGGCCCAGACATCCCATAATATGCCTGACGACTACCCCCCCCTCCCTTTTTTTTTAATCTCTGACTGAACCCCACACTAAATCATGCAAAACTGCTCATATAGAGATTTTTGCTCTCTTGTGTTAGCCACTGAAGCTTTGCAGGTTCAGATTTGTTATGCCGACTAAATGTCCTTCATTTGCCTTTTGTTTTGTGTACAGTGTACATCTACGCACAATGTCCTTTGTAAATATGCAGAAAAGGGAAATAATCGGTTCTATAAGGCATACATTGTGGACATTATGAATATGACACATTTACCAAGTCATGATTGTGCTTTTTTCCCTTTTTTTTCTTCTTATTTTTCTTCTTTTTCTCCCCCCCCCCCCTTCATATTATGCAGCATTGCGATAAATACATTTTAACACATCAACCTATTGTACCTCAGTGCGCAAACAATGGATGCAAATCATAATGCATTAGTTTGAAGGCCCCTATTGTTGTGCACCAAATGAACTGAGATGCACATTTTACTTTATGTAGGTGTGAAAGTAAATAAAAAACGGTTCATCCTGATTTCAAAATAAATAAATAAATCAGTGATTATGCATAAGTAAGTGCAAGAGATAATGTTATTTTCCCCCTACTGTAAACATGTGAAATCAGGTCAAGTGTAGATATAATGTTTATAGGTGCACTGGGTTTGCATTTTCCTCATAGATCAAATGAAAACAAAGATAGACACTCAATTCAGGTCAAGGAAATTTGACCACATCTCCCCAAGTTTATCTTCCTTGCACTGCCTGCCTGTTAAGTTCTGTGCGGATTATGAAACATTACTCCTTACCTATAATGCTTTAAATAATCTAGCTCCTATTTATCCAACTAACCTTCTGTCTTGCAACAATCCAACCTGCTCTTTAGGATCTCCAAACTCAGGGCTTCTGGTCCACTAAAGGAGGCAGAGCCTTCTCATATATGGCTCCTAAAGTCTGGAATAGCCTTCCTGATAATGTCTGAGGCTCAGACACACTCTCAGTTGAAGACTAGAATTAAGTTAACATAATTCCTTTATGTTTCCCAGAGATGGGTTGCAGCTGGAAGGGCATCCGCTGCTGAAAACTTGCTGGATATGTTGGCGGTTTATTCCGCTGTGGCGACCTCGGATTAATAAAGGGACTAAGCTGACACGAAAATGAATGAATTCCTTTATGTTGACCCAGCACAAATCAACCCAGCAGTTTTTACAGTGTAGTTCCCACTGGATCAAATTGTGTTAATAAGGGTTAAATTTTACCCTATCGCCACCATTTTATCCTCCTTACACTGGCTGCCTGTGAAGTTTCATATTGATTGTAAAATATTGCTTCTTACATATAAAGCTTTAATTAATCGAGCTCCTGTTTATAACCAACCTTCTGTCTCGCAACAATCCAACCCGCTCTTTAGGATCTCAAAACTCAGTGTTTCTGGTAGTACCAAGAAAAGCAAAATCCACTAAAGGAGGTCGAGCCTTCTCATATATGGCTCCTAAAGTCTGGAATAGCCTTCCTGATAATATCCGAGGCTCAGACACACTCTCAGTTCTAAACTAGAACTAAGAACTAGAGTTAACTTAGTTCTTTTATATTGACCCAACACAAATCGATTGTATGAATCCAGCAGTTTTTACAGTGTAGTTTCCACTGGATCAAATTGTGTTAATAAGGGTTAAATTGACCACATCACCCCAATATAATCTTCCTTACACTGATTGCCTGTTAAGTTCCATATTGTTTATGAAATATTGCTTCTTACCTATAAAGCTTTAAATAATCTAGCTTCTGTTTATTTAACCAACCTTCCGTCTTGCTACAATCCAACCTGCTGTTTAAGATTTCAAAACTCAGAGCTTCTGCTAGTACACAGAATAGAAAAGTCCACTAAAAGAGGGCGAGGCTTCTCGTACATGGTTCCTAAACTCTGGCATGGCCTTCCTGATAAAGTGCGAGGCTCAAACACACTTCAAAACAAGATTAAAGACCTATATTTTTAGTTTAGCATGACACTGAATTGACATTGACATGACACTGAATTGATATTGTAAATATAGGTAATTAATTAGAAGATTAAAATATTTTTTCCACAGAATATGCACAACTGCTTTTGTGTTTGGAGTCAGAAGCATCCCAGTAACCTTTACTCATAAATTTTACTCACTTCGTACAACAACAATGACTAAACGCACTTGACTTGTCTATTCTTAATGCTTTTAAACTTAAAACATCATTTAAGTAACTTTAAAGGATCTCCTCTTTTACAGATTTTATGCTTTATGAATTACACTCTTTGGTCACTTATTTAGATACAAATATTCAGACACGGTTTAGTACAATTTATTGTAATCAGACAATTAATTAGAGGCAATTCAACACATTTATGTATTTAGATGTGTTCAAGTAAATATGGTGATGGTAAAGTTCAAACCCCACTGAAATAGGGAAGAAAAGTGATTTTGAAGGAATAGTTCACCCAAAAATTTCCTCACTATTTACTCACACTCATGTGGTTCTAATTTTGTATAATTTATTTTTTCTGCTGTACACATAGCAAGATATTGTGAAGAATGTTGGAAAAAAACATCCATAGTAGGAACAAAATAAAATATGATAATTTAAAATAATAATAATAAAAATAAAAAAAAAATCCCAAAATCTTTTAATATATCTAATATAAAAGAAGAAAGAATCTCTGATGGGTTTGGACGATGAGTAAATGATGACAGAATAATTTTTTTTTGGTGTACTGTGCCTTTAAGTGACTTTAAATGTGTCCTGTTTTTTGGTGCAATTCACTCTGTTCTGTATATTTCAGAAACTGCTAATCTACTGGTGTTATCTTATCATAAAATAGAGGATCTTCTGTGGATGAAATTGTCTTGTTGATGCCAACCAGATTGGTTCAAGATGGCAAAAAAAAAAAAAAGGCAACAGAAACTCATCCTTCATCCAACCAAGGTCTGGGATAGAGCATCTCTAAACACAAATCAAACCTTGAAGCAGATGAGCTACAGCAGCAGAAGAAGAGCAAACACTTCTCACAGATGAGAACAGCAAACTGAAGTGACATGTCAGTGGACAATGGAAAAGGGTTGTCTGGTGTAATGGGTCTTGATTTCTGCTGCAACGTTGAGACGGTAGGGTCAGAATTTGGTGTAAACAACAAAACAACTGCCAAAAAAACTGTTATGCTCTCACGTCAATCTCTGAGGAATGTTTGAATCACCCTGTTGAATAAATGCCACAATGTGATGTAGTAATGAAGGCAAAGGGGTATAAAGCACAATACTAGCATCAATCGTAAAGTAGACAGCAAAGTAATAAATGTCAGATGAGTGTTGTAGGGGTTATTTTAAACAAAAGTGTAGCTTCTTCTAACATGCAAGTCTAAAGATTAGTTAGGACACATGTAGGGTGTATATTTAAGTAGAAACACAATCCATAATTTATCTAGATAAAAGCAGACAGCAGTAAAAATATCACAATTTCCTTGTATGTAAACTGAAAAACTGCTCAAAAGCAGGAAGTCTATGAGAAGACTGCAGAATTGTGTATTCATTTGAGTGGCTAGAGTTTTTGTGGTGATGAATGTAGTCTCGGTAATGAGAGAATCAATAATGTGCTGATATTGACCTCTAGTGGTTGACTCTGGAAGTCTGGCAAAAGAATATGGCGCCTACTAGTGGCTAGAAGTGAAATTAACATCCATCAGATACAAACCAATCTGAAATGTATGTCTAAAAATGGTAGAATTATTTATTTATTTAATTTGTGGAAAACGACAGTTGATATTTGTTTACAATATAGATTAAGAATTACATTGTCAATGAAAAAGATACAAGAGAGAAGAAAAACATTAATAAAGAACATGATATAAACTTGATAGTAAGGCATTTAAGAATATATAACAGTGCATTAATTAAAGTCTTTACAAAATTAAATAGTTCTGGTTTCTTATTTTTAGATAATGACATGTATATAATGACTAAATTCTTGCAAAAAAAAAACAGGAAAATATGGTTTGGTATTAGTAAATTTGCAATTGTGGATTTGGAATTTACAAAGAAAATAAATTTAATTTATAACAAAAAAAGCATTTCTGTTAGTAAAGGCAGATTCATAATAACAAAAAAGTAATTTCTTTAAAAGTTACAGAAACATCTTGTTGTATATCATCATTAATAAATGAGCCAATATGTTTCCAAAATTGTTTAAAATGGTAGAATTACACATGTTCTATATACACTGTACAACATATATGTCAATTAACCTTTTTTTATTTGTCTTGTGTTTACATTCACTAAGTTTGCCAGTTGTTTACTCCTTTGGCATTGTGTTATGTGACCTTTATGTTTATGTTAAAAATGGAACTCTGCAGCTCAACAAAGTAATTTTTATTGCCATTACACCAATATGTTTTATAAGAAGAATAAAGTACAGGCAATTTATATGACCAACCCAGAAAATAGACTATATTGTTTCTAACTATACTAACAATATTAACAAAAAACTTTAAACATCTAATACTGCGATTGAAAAGCATAAATCAACAGAAAACACTCCTTAATCACAAACGACATTTTTACAGAACGTTTACATTTCATGTGGAAAATTTTGGGGGCACTTTATAATTTTGAAACTAATGATTACTTTTGTCGATCAAACGTGCCATTAAAGATATTTATAACTAAACAGTGAATTTCTAATTCGTATAATTGTTGTTTTCAAGTTCACATGAATACAACAGAAGGTAATGTGGACTTGAATGAATTACACTAACTGGCCACTTTATTAGGTACACACGTCCAACTGCTCTTTAACACAAATTTCTAATCAGCCAATCACGTGGCAGCAACTCAATGCAACCATGTTATTTAAGTAAAAGGTGATTAAAGTGACTTTGAACGTGGCATGTTTGTTGGCGCCAGACGGGCTGGTCGGAGTATTTCAGAAATTGCTGATCAGTAACTCAAATAACCACTCGTTACAACCGAGGTATGCAGAAGAGCATCTCTGAAAACACAACACGTCCAACCTTGAGGCAGATGGGCTACAGCAGCAGAAGATCACACCGGGTGCCACTCCTGTCACACCTGAGGCTACAAGTGACGCTCACCAAAATTGGACAATAGGAAAAACATTGCCTGCTCTGATGAGTCTCCATTTTTCTGCTGCAACATTCGTATGGTAGGGTCAGAATTTGGCATCAACAACATGAAAGCATGGATCCATCCTGCCTTGTATCAATGATTCAGGCTGAAGATGGTGGTGTAATGGTGTGGGGGATATTTTCTTGTGACACTTTGGGCCCATTAGTATCAACTGAGCATCATGTAAATGCCACAGCCTACCTGAGTATTGTCGCTGACCATGTCCATCTCTTTAAGACCACAGTGTACCCATCTCCTGATGGCTACTTCCAGCAGGATATCGTACCATGTCATAAAGCGTGAAACATCTCAGACTGGTTTCTTAAACATGACAATGAGGTCACTGTACTCAAATGGCCTCCACAGTCACCAGGCCTCAATCCAATAGAGCACCTTTGGAATGTGGTGGAATGGGAGATTTGCATCATGGATGTGCATCCAACAAATCTGCAGCAACTGTGTGATGCCATCATGTCAATATGACCAAAATCTCTGAGGAATATTTCCAGTTCAATCCATGCCACGAAGGATTAAGGCAGCTCTAAAGGCATAAGCGGGTCCTAACCTGGTACTAGTAAGGTGTACCTAATAAAGTGGCTAGTGTGTGTAAGTTACTCAAAAATATTAGTTTTAAAACATAAAAGCAGTCTGTATTCAAAATAGTTACCTCAGCTCTTCGGTTTTACAGTGTTTACTGACAGAATCAAGCAGCTTTACATGAGTGACAGGGGTGTTTCTCTGAACTGCACACTGCTGTGTTTTTTTGAAGTACGACTGCAAAAGAAATGTGACAGTCTGTGACTCTACAGTGACCCGTCTGCTAAAGTGAATTTGACACATGCTGAAAAAAAAGCCATGACTAGAACGGACCACACATTTGTTTATTCAGCTCGGCTCTGATGTCAACAATGAAATATCTTTCCTTTAAGAAAGCCATTTCAAAAGAGACGTAAAGACATTGTTGCTCTTATTCGTTTTGAATACTGTTGGCAGGTTATACACTGGCTAAGTTAATATAAAAATGTTAGATTGTAATTGTAATTTATATTTAATAATAATAATAATAATAATACATTTTATTTATAGGCGCCTTTCTAGCATCTCAAGGACACCGTACAATCAACAAGAGCCTAAAACATCAAGAGAAATAATAAAATATACACAACAATAGTGCAGATAAAATGAAGTATTAAAAGCCATCTTAAATAAGTGGGTTTTGAGTTTTGATTTGAATAGTGTGAGGGAGTCAATGTTTCTGATGGCAGGTGGTAATGAGTTCCAAAGCCGCGGAGCAGAGCGGCTAAATGCTCTGTTGCCCATAGTTGAAAGACGAGAAGAGGGAACAGACAAGTGGAGGGAGGAAGAAGATCGCAGAGTGCGAGAAGGAACAGAGATGTGGATGAGGGCAGACAAATATGGAGGGGCGAGATTGCGGATGGCTTTGAATGTTAACATCAAGATTTTAAAGTCAATTCGAAAATGAACAGGTCATTTAAATTGGTATACGTTACACTGTAAAAAAAAAAAAAGCCACACAATTCAGGTCATCACAACACAACTCAATTAGTTAACAAATTTAAGTGGATTGAACATAAAACAACCCCAACAAAAAAATCTCAAGAATCGTGTTGATTCAGCTCTTTTAAAAAATAGTTTGAACAAGCTGCAAAAATCTTTTATTTTGTGTAAAGCAATTACTATCAGAATTACAAAAAATCATTCGGGCAATAAATTGACTCAGGTTTCTTTCCAATGAAAGATGTGTACTCTCAATAACTCCTCTCAAAACACTCTTTCTTTCACTTTTCTTTCACAAACAACGGAGCAGGGGAGAAATAGCGAATATATCTAAACATATCAACACGTGTAAACTGTACATAAATTTGTGCGTTATTAATAAATTATATTAAATAAAATTTGAGCTCTTTCGATATCTTTAGTTTCAAGCTTAAACATGTCCTAGATAAAACCTACTGATTTGAAGGGTAGCGTATAAAGATTTAAAAAGACAATAAATTATTTAGCACTTTCATCCTTAAATAGGGTCTTTTAATACGTCGTCAAATGAATTATAGAATTTTTTTTTTGGTGTTTAAATGAATGTTACACTGAGTGACATTTTAGAGGCATCATGGTAAAATTGCATGATAGTCATTTTTTTTATTACTGATTAAAAATAAAATACAAGTACTATTAATAATATAAAAAAACTACTAATAACTAAAAAATAATATATGAATAAAATTAACTGAGCACATTCGAAGGAACAAAATATGTTTTTTAAATGATAATATTGATATTATTTAAATATTAATATTGTTTTGATGCTTAAAACCCATTTTCATGGGTTTTCATGGGTCCGTTTTACTTTATTTTAAGCATTTTTAACAAGAACAAACATTGGCTCATACTTTACACGAACAAAAGACAATATAAAAGAAAACAACAAAGAAAAGTGACAAAAAACACACACACACACACACACACACACACATCATAGTCACAAAACATGCAATTAAAACTAGAGAGGGTGTATAGTTTAAACCTCAGAGGGGTCAGTGGATTGCTCTTGAGATATAGATTTGTCAAATAAATCAAGAAATTGTCCTCAAATAGCCAAAATTTTTCTCGTGGAGCTAGTCCTTAAAATTCTGAGTCTCTCTATCTGAATGACAGACATCATATCAGAAATCCAGTTCTGGAATGAGGGGGGGGGGGGGGGGGGGGTAACAGTGATTTCCAATTATTAAGCAATAATCTTTTAACCACCACCAGGCCTTGCATTAAATAGTCTTGCACTGTTTGAGGGAAAATCCAAAGATAGCAAGTTTGGCATCTGGCAGAAAAAGTGTACTATAAGCCTTGGAGTACCAGTCAAATATGTTGGTCCAGAATCTGCTCAGTAGGGGACAGAGCCAAAAGGCATGAGCAACCGTGTCCTCTGCTATTTTGCATCTATCGCACATTGGTGAGACAGAAGGAAAGATTTTATGGAGCTTGGCTTTAGTATAGTGTACACGATGTATGACCTTGAATTAAACCAGTTGGTGTCTGCTGTTGACTGAGCATGACTGTATTGAAGTCAAACAATTGTCCCATGTGTCTGCAGAGAGTTCGATTCCCAAATTTTTTTCCCCAGGCAACTTTAAGTGAAGTTTTTAAACTAATTTCGAGAGGAGCAAGTGATATAATTGACTGCGGCTGGCCACCTATCTACACTCATTAGTTAACCAATCAGATCTATCCTAACTCACTATAAGTAGCCTAGCTAGATTTACTCCCTTATCTTCGTTTTCCGAAGAAACCCCCCATCCACCCCCTTTCTCCTCCTTTTCTCCTTTACAAAAAAAAGGGAGCTCTTGAGAACCACCTGATCTCGTACTCCCCTCACTTGTTCTATGGACCTGGCGGGAGCCCTGGGCTCAACTATCTCCGAGCTCAGGGTTCTCTCCCGGGACAGCATGCCAAACCTGCTTACAGTTGTCAAGCAATATCTAAGTGTGAACTCTTGAAATCTCATGGAGGATATTGTGACACAACTTTCAAATAAACACAGAAATTTATAAATAAGATGTCTGGAATCGGGGGGGGGGGGGGGGGGGGGGGGGTGGGGGGGGGGGTGTTGTAAAGATATCGTAAAACACGTGATTTTTTGGACAGAGTTCGAAATTGGGAATTTTGGACTTCACAAAATGCCTTGGTTTACAATCATTTAATACCATTTATATTGTTTATAATATATTAATAATATAATAGTAATATATCATTAAACACGCTTAAAAAAACTTCTGCAATTTGTCTTGAAGGTTTTTCATTCTTCTCTTCTGAACTCATCAACCAACAAGATAACATAAGTGAAATCAAGTTACAGCTGGTTCTTTAGATCATTCTCATTTTAAAGATGTGACATTATTCCAATAGTATCTGGATGCAGCCTTTATGATGCAAGCTGAGATTGCATCACTCAGCGATGCAATGTCAGGCACAATGCACTCAAATGGAACATGTGACGTCACTGTGATGGGTGGGGTTCGGTGAGCCCATTAAAAAGCATTGGATGCAGCTCAGACTGCATCTGCACCAGGTCTGCATCCAGACCCATCTCTGTTATTCTGCAGTCTTAGTTATCTATAGTGGTTAGCAACAGTTACTTCACAGCAAGAAGATTGCTGGTTCAAGCCCTGGCTGGGTTATTTACGTGTTTCTGTGTGGAGTTTGCATGTTCTCCTTGTGTTGGTGTGGGTTTCCTCCGGTTTCCATCACAGCCCGAAGACATGCGCTATTGGGGAATTAAATAAACTAAAATGGCTGTAGTGTTTGTGTGTAAATGCGAGAGTGTATAGGTGTTTCCCAGAACTGGATTGCAGCTGGAAGGGCATCCAGTGCATAAAACATATGCTGGAATAGTTGGCGGTTCATTCCGCTGTAGTGACCGCTGATAAACAAAGGGACTAAGCCGAAGAAAAACTATTGGATGAACGTGATACATGTAAAAGAGTGAAGTTGGTGTAATTGTATCTGGCTAAGATGTTTGTAGTCTGTTGTCCTCATAACCACCTTCTGTATCTCAGTCTGAACGTATGTAGTGTCAAGATCAGCGTGACCCAATTCTCAGAAAAAATAATCTTATTAAAATAAACAGCGTAATCACAGATTATCTTTCGCTCACCTTTCTGCATCAGTCTCGTAAACACAGTCTAACGTTTCGTATTCACTTTAACAATATACATATTTCCGCACAAAATCAGCAATTCAGCATTTTTACTTTTCAAATGCGTACATTTCAAACATATATTATTACAGTTTACTTCTTAGTAGAATATGGTAGATTGAAAATCCAATAGTTTAATTAAGTCAACAACAATGTGTTTTGTCTTTTGTAATGATCTTGGTTTGTGTGTAAAAAAATGTAATTTGAATGTGACTATCCACAAGGAATTTACAACATTGTAAAAAGAAATTGCTACATTTATTAACCGAAAAATATTTATGAATAATTTTCCACAATGTTGACATCAGCAGAGAATGAAATGCTGTTTTCGAGACACAGCCACTAGAAAATCAACGGATGTTTACCAAAACAAAAATGTCTTATAGTTTGAAAAAATAAAAAGCATATGAAGTATTAAGAAAAGTGAACAGTCAATTTTGATTTTACCGTTTTTTTAAACACTCAAGTAAAATGTTTTTATTTCAAATAATTTTTATAATAAAAACTAAATATTTATAAAGTTTCACAAAGTAATTTATTCATTCATTTTCCTTCGGCTTAGTCCCTTTATTAATCCGGGGTCGCCACAGCGGAATGATCCGCCAACCCATCTCTGGGAAACATCAACACACACACACACACACACACTACGGACAATTTAGCCTCGGCTCAGTTGGCGTTTCTGTGTGGAGTTTGCATGTTCTCCCTGCCTTCGCGTGGGTTTCCCCCTGGTGCTCCGGTTTCCCCCACAGTCCAAAGACATGCGGTGCAGGTGAATTGGGTAGGCTAAATTGTCCGTAGAGTATGAGCGTGTGTGTGAATGTGTGTGTGGATGTTTCCCAGTGATGGGTTGCGGCTGGAAGGGCATCCGTTGTGTAAAAACTTGCTGGATAAGTTGGCGGTTCATTCCGCTGTGGCGACCCCGGATTAATAAAGGGACTAAGCCGACAAGAAAATGAATGAATGAATGAATGAATATCTGATTTTGTCATTCAGACCATTTTTCAACCAAACCTTTATTTGTCCCACAACTACTCATGTTTAAGAAACAATTTGATATTTTAGAAATTTATGACAGCATATAGTGACATTATACAGTATATAGTTAAAGTTTAAATTATTAGCCCTTTGTGAATTTTTCTATATTTTTGAAAATATTTTTCACATTTTTTTTCACAGTATTTCCAATAATATTTTTTTTTCTTCAGGAGAAAGTCTTATTTGTTTTATTTCAGCTAGAATAAAAGCAGTTTATATATAAAGCATTTTAAGGTCAATTCTATTTATTTTGGATTGTCTACAGGACAAACTATTGTTATACAATGACTTGCCTTATTAATCTAAGTTAGGCCATTAAATTGCACTTTAAGCTGAATACTAGTATCTTGAAAAATATCTAGTCAAATATTATGTCCTGTCATCATGGCAAAAATAAAAGAAATAAGTTATTAAAACCAACACAGGCTCATTCTGAAAACATAGCCCTACTGTATATACATTTCTGGAGATTGCGAATTATGTAGCCAGAAGTAAGTATGGCTATATTTCGTCTTTAAAATGAACACTAGGGGGCGATATGATGCCGTTCCTTTTCTCGCTTACCAGCTGACCACTTACCTCAGTATAGACGGCTTTCCCGCTGTTACCAGTTTGTCCAATAGCTCGCGCATACATCGCAGTCTTGAAACACAGAGAAGGGTTGACTGCGCCGACGGGGTTCAAGTCCAGTGAAGAACGCTTCCAGAAAGCAGGTAAGACATAAACAAAAGCCAAAAATAAAATAAACAAGTAAATAACATTTTGATAATGTAAGTAAAAGCTGAAAACATTGTAAAAATCAGGCGAGGGCTTTTCTTTTTCTGGATTGCTTTTCAAAACACTGTCGGTTGGGCTTAGGAAAGTGGGTCGGCAAGTCAATTTGAGATCTCAAAAGGCGTACACAGCGGCCTCTGGTGGATTCGCATAAACAAAAAACTGCAAAAAAACATATCTCCTGGGATGTTTTGGTGCTCTCCAGAAATGTATATAGGGGTACGTTTTCAGAATGAGCCTGGGTTGATTCAAACTATAATGTTTAGAAATGTATAAAAATGAAAATTTAACTGGAGGGCTAATAATTCTGAACTGTATGTATACATTTTTTTTATTGCAAAAAAACATCCTGTAAAATAACACATTTTAAAAATACACCAAAAACACAAAGTTCTGCAACCTAAAATCCTCATTCCACCAACAATATGTTTCAACATTTTCAGCATTCGCCACTAATGCAGGCACATTCAGCATCTTTTAAACCCAGTTCCTCCATGCATCTATTTTTACCAGCCGTCATGCACAGAGGAGCATTGCAGCACCCTGTGTTTGTTGTCTCCCCTCCTCTTCCCGGGTCCCTTGTTCCCGCTTATTAATCAGTCGCCTTGACCTACTCATCCTCCTGTTTCTCTCCCCTCTAATTCTCAGCATCTTCCTCTGACTCATCTTTTCATCCCCTCCCCCTTCTGTTTCTCCTCTCATCTCGCTCTCATTCTGCTTTCCTCCCACCCTCGCTCTGTTTTCCTCTCTCTTCCGCAGTTTCACACTTCCAGGCTTGCCTCTCGCAAGGCTACACGCACTGACGGCAGGTAAGAAGCCTTTTTATTTGACATCTATTTAGGCAGCTCATTTCCATCATCTGCCATGGGGTCATTGAGGTCATTATGCTAATTATTCTGTATACGGACTTGATTTGTGAATGTTCCAGTTAGAAAAGGAAGACATCGACTCGTGCGTGAGGTGTCACTTCTTATGTTGGGATGCTGGATTTGATTTTGGGTGGCGTTTTTTTTTTTTTTTTGGTGTCCGCTGGTAGGCTAAGGGGTCGGGCAGATGGATATCGCACTATGTGTTTGCAACACTCTTTCTGTATTGCCTCTCAGAGTGTGTGTGTGTGTGTGTGTTGTCAGTGTGTGTCCAATCTGTTCTAATTCGTGATGTAAGAGTGGGTCAATTTACAGAATTGCTCATGATACATACAGTTTTGACTAATTTAACCAAAGTTTAATCGAAATATTACATTTTTTACCCCTAAATGAACACAAATATGATTAAAAATGCAACTATTTATACAGGAAAAGATAAGAAACAAGGAAAAAATCGCGAGTCGTACGGAGTTATTTGTATATTAGTCACGTGACGCGCGCGAAAAAAAACACAGAAACGAATCGCTCGTGAACAACCCACTACATACTACTCGCTTCGATGCTCCATTTCAGAAAGCTCTTCTTTTCGCCAAAGGCATGTTAAAATATTTATCTTGTTCTTGCCCCATCACGCCACTTTCTGCGCTATATGCACCCCACCCGTCCGCCCCCTCCTCCCCTTATATCTGCTGCAGTACCACACACACTCTCTCTCACACACACACATTGGCAAATTAGCCTCATCCGGATTTAGATGCTCGATCATAACCTGAGCACCTGCGGGCAAACATTCCACTGTGTCATCCCGAATAAGGGCCCTCCTCCTCGGCCGCTTTCGGTGCTGGTGGTCGCCCGTTGCATTAACAAGGTGACACGTGCGCGCGCCCATGTCGGTTGTAGCATATTTAGGATGCATTTCGCATGTTCTGCTTTTCCATTGGCTGCCAGCTCAGGCATCTCCATGTCGATGCTTGAGCAGTTTCTCCCACTGCTCTACAAAAGACGGGACTGAATGTTCCAGAAAAACACAGCCGTTTTAAAAAGGCACCATCAGATTGATTGACATCTCCTGACGCGTTTGCAGAGATGCTGAAGTCCAAAAAAAGATGGCGGTCACTTCGTGTATGTTTGTGGGGTTATTTTGTAGAATTAAAGTGCATATTTTAAATATTATATAATATTCACAGTCTAGCCATTTTCCCCATACTATTTTTCCAGTCACACGCAATTCTTTATAAACCGTTTGCTATGACTTTGCCTCAATAAACTGCTAATTTGCTGCTTATTAATAGCTAGTAGTTGGTTTTAAGTACTAGGTAGGATTAGGGATATGTAAAAAAGATCAACACAGAACAGAATATGTGCTTTATAAGTACTAATAAACAATTATTAAACCACTAATAGTGAGAATTGGTGCTTAAACTACTTATTTTTTATTGAATAGCAAATGGTAATAATAATTCCTGTGAATTGTCTAGTCAAGCTGTCAAAATCCCGAAGCCTAAGGGTGTGTTCACACTGCAAGTTTGGTTTAATTAAAGTTTGGTACACACCAAGGTGATGGTCACCTGTAGTCATTGTCCTAATGACTACGTTACATGGACATCAGTCATTGATAGGGCTGGGTGATTTTAAAACGAAAATCTTGATTAATTGAACGTCTTAAATCGATTACAATTAATGAACGATTATTTTATTTATTTCCTAATTGTATTTTTTGTCTTCATAGTTTTATATGCCATCTTAAAGAATCTCTGGCGCAGCTTCCAATCATCGTCAGTGTAGTGCAAAGTCAAGAATGAGTCCATCGTCCTACTGGTCCAGAGATCAGATGTGGCTGCAAAGTGGCTGCAGAAATCAGCCACAGCCTTTAACAGAGTGGGGTCACGTGACACATTAAGTTATATTGTTATATTGAAAAGTTATATTGATTATAGGTTCTGAATGTTGACTTCGATTTCTTTTCGATTAATCGCCCAGTGATCAAATGATTTGCCTTAATCGAAAAAAATATAATGATGATGTTTACATGAGTTGCTTTTTGAATGTTCCTTTTATACATGTTATATATCATTATACAGCAATTAATGTCATTGCCTCAGCCCGCTATCCATGTTTCCTCTGGAGTTTCATGTAATTTCGGGTGTTTTGTTTTTAATTTGTTGACTTTAACTGCACTTTGGCACTTTCACTTTCATCTGGAACATTTCATGTATGTCCGCCCTGACAAACAAGATATTAGATGTGTGGAACTGCTGGAAGAGTGTAGTTTTTTTTTTTTTTTTGAAACCTTTATTGTATAATAAGACAGTAGAGAGTATTGACAGGAAAGCATGGGGAGCAGAGAGAGGGGAAGGCCGTGAGGCAGGATTCAAACTCAGGTCGCCGTGAGCACCGGTGTGTCGACCCACTAACTAACCACTGCACCACTGGCGCCGACGAAAAGTGTAGTTTTAAAGGAATTTGATACCATATGCCGAATAGGGAAACAACCTCTGCATTTCATGATGTGTGTGTCTGTGTTCCTTAACTGCCTCGGTAGGTGCAGAGAAGTGTCAAACAGTTGTCTGTGTATAGACAAAATGCGGTGATAGTTTGATTGTGTTGTTTACATGTTTGTACTGCACTTCAATAACGACAGCGAGAGCATCTAAGTTCACTATGGCGCACCTGACAACAACGATCTGGCCCTGAGAGCACCAAAATTTGCGACATTACTCATATTTAAAGGGGCCGTTGCAGCATATCAGCAAATCACCAACATTCCCGCATACAAATGTGCTTTCTCGTGTGAAAATGTTGCGCGCCTTTTGTCAAATTCATTTAATACAGAAGATCCAGTTGTTTGCATGTGCTGTGGCTTTGCTCTTATCCAATATGTTAATATGTCTGAAATATTCTGAAGCAGCAATATTGTTTTGTACTCTCATTAGTTAGCATAAGATTCCCGTTTAAAAACAAACATATATAACATTTAATGCACATCAGAAACTCGCCAGTAAATTTTTTTTATTTAAGACCCTGTCAGAAAACATTGTGAACAATTAAAAATCCGGCAACAGCAATATTAAAAACCCTTGGGAACAACAGTGGTCAGAACCAAAGTTCACAGGGCTGTGTTCAGTGGACTTCTCTCAAGTGGTGGACCTTTACAATCTGCCATACTATGGCTACAACAGGCACACTGATATTACAGACGTTTCATTTTTCGTCCATCACAATGTATCAGCAGAAGAGTCAAGCTTCAAATAATACAAACTCTTTCGCCATTTTTGAGTGACATGCTAATGGTCTAATCGGATTCAATGATGTATGCTAAGCTAAGCTAAAAGTGCTCCCGCCAAACCTGTTAAATGTCTGAATGGATTAAAAAATTATAAAACTGAACTGTTTAACTTTAGGGGAGCTGTAAAGGAACTTATTTTTTAAAAAGTGGAGTGTTACTTTAAAATAAATGCCATAAACAGTGTCTAAACAACACACTGACATTGAGAAAAGTAGAGGTTTAGCTTATCGTTTGTCTGTTTTTGCTCTTGTCTTTAAGGATGTCTGTTGTAAGCATCATTGCCAGGGAAATCCTGGACTCTCGGGGAAACCCTACAGTGGAGGTGGACCTGAGAACCGATAAAGGTGAATCAATAAAGTCTCTCTACTCAGCAGAATAGCATAAGCCGACATGCTAATCCATGCAAAACAATATGTGGAATATACAGTTGAAGTCAAAATGATTAGCCCTCCTGTGATTTTTGTTTTCTTTTTCAAATATCTCCCAAATAATGTTTAACAGAACAGGGATTTTTTTTACAGTATGACTAATAATATTTATTATTCTGGAGAAAATCTTTTAAAATTTATTTCGGCTAGAATAAAAGCAGTTTTTTAATGCTAATAAATCAGACTATAGGAGTCATCTAAAAATGAATTCCTCCACAAATGTCCATTAAATATAACAAGTTCTTCTTAAAAGCATAATGGAAAAAAGGTAAATAATAATTAATTCATTTATATTTGGTAATAATAAATGTTTAATGTGTTTTCAGGTCTGTTCAGGGCTGCGGTGCCCAGCGGAGCATCCACAGGCATCTACGAGGCTCTAGAACTCCGAGACGGAGACAAGAGCCGCTATAATGGCAAAGGTCAGCATTCAAAGACTACTCAGGGATTGGATAAAACTAAAAAAGATCTCTTTTTTTTGACACCTTGTACTATTAGTATTTAATTTGATCCGTCTTGACCCATGTTTTAAGGTGTACTGAAGGCTGTCGGACACATTAATGACACTCTCGGGCCAGCCATCATTGCATCTGTAAGTGAAATAAAGCACATTTTAGTATAAATAATCAAACAATCAGAACTCAGCCAGCACCAGAAGGATTATAAACTGCGATCTGCTCTTTTTTGCTTAATTCTGGAAAAGATTACCTGAGCTAAACAGATTAATTTCTATGAAATTAAAATAAAAAAGGAACAAATAATCCACAGGTTTCATAGGCACTTGAAGACAAAATTAGTTTTAAAATATTTCCCAAGTGCTGTTTAATGTAGAATCGGTGAAGTCGTGACGTATGTAATACATGCGGTACAGGTGAATTGGTTAGGCGAAATTGTCCGTAGTGTATGAGTGTGAATGGGTGTGTATGGATGTTTCCCCAGAGATGGGTTGCAACTGGAAGGGCATCCGCTGCGTGAAACATATGCTGGATAAGTTGGCGGTTCATTCCGCTGTGGTGATCCCGGATTAATAAAGGGACGAAGTCGAAAAGAAAATAAATGAATGGATGATGACAGTAAATAATGTTTTACTATTTATTTTTCAAGATACTAGTATTAAAGTGACATTTAAAGGCGTTCATATGCTAATTAGGTTAACTATGCAAGTAATTAGACAACAATTTATTCTGTAGCCAATCAAAAAAAAAAAAAGATTAGGGCGGCTTACAATATTGAGCCAAAAAATGAAAAAGGTTGCTCTGTTAAACATCACTTGGGAAATATTTGAAAAAAATAGAATTAAAAATTTTATCTAAACTTCAAGATAATATATATATATATATATATATATATATATATGTGTGTGTGTATATATATGTATATGTATATATATATGTATATGTATATATATATATATATATATATATATATATATATATGTATATGTATATATATATATATATATATATATATATATATATATATATATGTATATATATATATATATATATATGTATATATATATATATATATATATATATATATATATATATATATATATATATATATATATATATATGTATATATATATATATATATGTATATATATATATATATATATATATATATATATATATATATATATATATATATATATATATATATATATATATATATATATAAATGATAATTGTAACATTATTAAAGGTGCAGTATGTAAGTTTGACACCCAGTGGTTGAACTAGCACATGGTCCAAAACACGTTCACTCGGCTCCTCCTCTGACTGACGGCTTGACGCAAGCGCAGGTTGCCAGATTGACGACAACAAGAGCCTGACTATCAAGACTGATTTAAATCGGGTTCAAACTAAAAGCAACATCATGCGATAGAAGGAATATTCTCCATATTACAAAGAGTTTTTACTCTTACCAACACCTGAAATTTATATTTTAAAAATGGCTTCTAATTATTGCAGCTGAGCAACAGAAAACTGACAGTGATCACCTCAGGTACACCTCATGTGCTTTATTCAGTGTTAAATGCTAATAATATGAGTTTGAATGCCATTTCACATGGCATTTATTGCCATACCACTGAAAGCAGCAGCAGATAGTTCACCTCAGATCTTGAAAATAAGATAAACTGTTTGACATTAAACTTTAGAACTGTGACTGAGTGTAAACCAACACAAATCAGTGATTCAGGATCTACATTTAATAATTTTAATAAGGTTTAATATGTAATAATTCGATTATAAACATTAGCATTTTGCTGGAGTGCAGTGAATGCACTATTCTGTGCTTCTGAATGGCTGTATTTACATTTCTGCCGTGTTTCGTTTGGTGCAAACAGCCGAATTGCTTATCACTGCAATTCTCGTCAATGTAGTATGTTGTTAGGACACGGGTTACAGTGTAACCTGCTCACCTAATATTTACGTTCGCATTTCGGTCGCGGATGCACACTATCAGAGCCTTTACGACTAAGTGAATGAATCACGCTGTTTTCCACCAAAGCAACCCGAGGTACTGAAATATAATTTGCTAAACTGGCAGTGGGAGGGTTAAATGACCCAATCAAAGGCGAACGTTCTGGCACGGAAAACACATTTTCAAAGAAGAATATGGTATTTTGATGCTTTTGAATAGTCATAAACTTACATACAGCACATTTAAGGTTTAATTACGTTTATTTACGTCAGCAGACTGTGAAATAAAGGAAACTGTATAGGAAACAGACTTGTATTTACATCCGCAATATTTAGTTAAAATGGACTTATCTATAGCTACATTTGTTATTTAATTCATTTTCATTATGATTTATATTATTTTACAGCCTCTTGTGTTTTTCTCATCCCATGCAGTTTCTTCCTCCAGATGTTTTCCCCGCTTCTTTCCCAATAATTTTCAATCTGATTTTTATTTCACAGTTTAAATCTAAATAATTGTTAATCGAATTATTTGTTATTTGTTTGTTTGTTTGTTTTACAGATCAGATTCCGATCAGACGGGATCAGAATCAGATCCCACCCCTGCACTTTTTAAACCATGTTTTCTTTTCATATTTAAACCCCGTTTACTTATAACAGGAGCTTTTAGAACAGCTGCTTCAAATCTACCAATGGCAGAGACACAAAATCTCCTATTATCCAGGTCTCGATTTTCATTATGATTATACACATTTCATTCTTTCGTTCTTATCATGTCCTTTTTGATTTCCTAATCTTCACTCTACAATGCGAAAGCTAAAGAGCCTAAACATACTTCAATAGTCTTTGAATAATTGATGATTGTTTTTTTCTGATTGACAAAACTCATTTGACAGCAGCAGGGTTAATGAATTCATATTTTAACATGCATCAATCAAGCGCTGTATTATTATTATTACTAACCTGGAGAGTTTTATATCTTCATGATGTGAACTTTAGGAGATAAGTGTGGTGGATCAGGAGAAACTGGACAACATGATGATCGAAATGGACGGCACAGAGAACAAATGTGAGTCCAATATAAAAAATAAATAATATTTTTAAGGTTTACAGTAGTTTAAAGGCTGTGTGAAATCTAAATTTACTGTAAATCAATTACAGAAAAATACCGTATTTACATTTACAGCACCATTTATTTTGCTGTATTTACAGAACGCTATGCATATCTTTACTGTAAAATATACAGCAATAGAACACAATAGGTATACTTTATAGAAACAGAGAACATTAAATGGGTTCCCATCATTTTCTGTTTCGATACCTATTGTGTTCACCTGTGCCTTGTTTAATTCATCTGTTTAAAGTTAATCTGCTGAAAATAATAGTTTGTTCTGGTAATCTTTAATCAAAGTCTGACCAATCGCATTTGGATTTCCACAAAATGCTAATTATAAAATGATATTTCCAAATCAGTGATTTACGTATGTGCTTATTCATCTGCATGCTTAGCGCTGTACTTCAGTAAATTATTAAAATATTCGATGACCTAGAATGACAAAAAAAATAAAAAAAATATGCCCATATAAATAATTTGTCATATCAGCCATACAGGCCATAATAACACACTAAAAAGTAACTTTTTGACTGAAAATGATACCCTGCATTCAAATATGCCACCTTTCACATTCCTTATTATACACTCACATTCATTACTATACAAAGAAACTCAGGGGATTAAGTGCTATAGGTTTTTTTTTATAGAGAGAGGAGTGTTTCTACAGGTGGTTTGCTTCACAGTGGTGAGTGGGGTTGACAAACCACCTGTAAAAACAATGCCAACCTGATTTCAACCGGTAGGACATGTTTCTGGATTGACATCTATGTTGATCCTGGAACAACATTCCAATCAGCCAATCAGAATTAAGGGATACGTTTACAGTTAATGTTAAGTTTAGGCTTACAGTTAGGTTTATGCGCTTCCACATGATTATTATCCAACTATTATTCCCCTCTAATTAGTGCGCTGTATTTAAAGTCCATGTAATCATAACGATCCTCCGGCTGTATGTGTGTGTGCAGTCTGCGAAATCCAGAACAGGTGCGTGTGAGGGTTGCATGACTGGATCTGTAGTCCATATAATGGCAGATTTTTTGTTCTACCTCAATCTGGGTGTTTACCAGCCTTTTATAAGGACTTGATTGCTGATGTGACACACGGGGAGAACATGCAAACTCAGAAATGCCTACTGGCCCAGCCGGGACTCGAACCAGTGACCTTCTTGCCGTGAGGCGACAGTGCTAACCACTGAGCCACCTTGTCGCCCCTTAGTTTCATTTAAAAACAAAAATAACCCAACAATGGGTTTTATACATATAAATGAGTTGATAAAATTTAAAAATACATATTAATTTATTTTTATTCAATGCTACATCCTCTTTTTTTTTTTTAATTGTTTGTGAAAATGACTTGCAATTTCTAAACGAACATTGTTTTTGTACACTATTTTAGAAGGGTTTGTTCACCCAAAAATGTAAATACTGCTATTAATTACTCACCCTCATGTCATATCCATATATAACTACTGTATAATTTCTCTCCATCCATAATGTCTGCAGCCCAGTTTGGTGCTAACGCCATCCTTGGAGTGTCTCTTGCCATCTGCAAGGCCGGTGCGGCAGAAAAAGGCGCCCCCCTGTACCGTCATATTGCTGATCTGGCAGGAAACACAGAACTAGTGCTGCCAGTTCCTGTAAGAAAACTCATTACTCTGTTCCATGACTTCAGTGCACGAGACAATAATTCAGCACTGTTGGTATTTTCTCTTGATGATTTGTGGAAATGAACTGACTAAGCACATCCTCCCTGTCATCTGTCAGGCGTTTAATGTGATCAACGGAGGCTCACACGCTGGAAACAAACTGGCCATGCAGGAGTTCATGGTTCTTCCTGTGGGTGCGGAGTCTTTTCGTGATGCGCTGCGGGTCGGAGCTGAACTTTACCAGACCTTGAAAGGTGTCATCAAGGAGAAATATGGCCAGGATGCCACCAATGTCGGGGATGAGGGAGGTTTCGCGCCAAATATCCTGGAGAACAGTGAAGGTGGGGTGTGAAATGATTTATGCTGCTGTTGTAGTTGTTAAATAAGGAATATGTTTTACAAGAAAATATGCTTTCAGTCATACATGGTTAACAAGTTCTTGTAAAATCTACCTGACAAAAGTCTTGTCGTCAATCCCAGTTGTAAGAGCAACAAATAATAGCTTGACTTCTAGTTGATCATTTGGAAAAGTGGCGGAGGTCGATTTTTCTGAGGAATCATCTGTTGAACTGCATCCCAATCATCACTAAAACTGCAGAAGACCTACTGGAATCCACATGGACCCAAGAGTCTTACAGAAATCAGTCAAGTTTGTTAAGGGAGAAATCATGGTTTGGGGTTTCATTCAGTAGGGAGGCGTGCGAGAGATCTGCAGATTGGATGGCAACATCAACAGCCTGAGGTATCAAGACATTTGTGCTGCCCATTACATTACAAACTACAGGAGAGGGCAAGTTATTCAGCAGGATAGCACCTCTCATACTTCAGCCTCCACATCAAAGCTCCTGAAAGCAAAGAAAGTCAAGGTGCTCCAGGATTGGCCAGCCCAGTCAAAAGAAATAAACATTATTGAACAAGTCTGGGGTAAGATGAAGGAGGAAGCATTGAAGATGAATCCAAAGAATCTTGATAAACTCTGGGAGTTCTGCAGGAGCACTTTCTTTTGCCATTCCTTTATTAATAAGTTGTTTGAGTCATTGCAGAGATGTATGGATGCAGTCCTCCAAGCTCATGGGAGTCAGACACAATATTATCTCTGTTTCCACTGTGGCATGACTTTATACTCTACACTGTACATTATTTCTGTTCAGTGACAAGACTTTTGTCTAAGCAAAGTCAGACCTTACTGTCCTAATTAAATAATTAGCAATCAAGGCATGATCACATTTTATTTTGGTAAAATAAGTGTAATCTAGAGGCCTTTGCCTTTCATATAAACCACTTCTGATACCAAATGATCAACTAGAAGTCAAGTTGTTATTTGTTGTTCCTAAAACTTGGATAGGCGACAAGACATTTTTATCAGGTAGTGTACAGCAACTTACTGGCAGAAGTTTGTTAGTAACTTAAAGATACTGTATATACAATTAAAGCACCATTTATTTAGCTTTATATGTTTCTACAGGGCACTATCTTTACTGTAAAATATACAGTAATAGGACACAATGGGTATACTTTATAGAAACAGAGAACATTAGCTGGGTTTCCATCAGTCTGTTTCAATACCTATTGTGTTGACCTGTGCCTTGTATAATTCCTCATGTATTCTGTGTACTTGTGGCTCTCTGCTTGAGTCCTCTTTTGATATTGTTTCAGCTTCATCATTTCAGTTTTACCTGTCTCATGTACTTTTCTGTATATAAAAATTACACAGAAATAATTAAAATATACAGTAATTCTCACGATGCAACTTTACAATGCACTAACATACTGTCCTACAGTAAAACACAGATAATATTACAGTTAAATACCATGTAATTTCCAAAAATAGTTAGCAGTGTAATTCAATGCTACATGCTCTTTTCTTGTAACGGTAAAGACCTGCAATTTTTAGATGAACATTGTTTTAAAAGGGTTAGTTCACCCCAAAATGTAAATTCTGTTATTAATTACTTACCCTCATTTAATTTTAATTTCCCATAAACTTTTCATATATCTTTGAAACACAAGTTAAACTATTTTTAGATGAAATCCTGGAGCTCTCTCATCCTCCATAGACGGCAATATGAACATATGAAGTCCAGAAAAGCAACCAAAACAATCTATTTGTCTTCAGTTGTTCAACTGTAATCTTATGAAGTTCCACAAACGCTTTAATTCATTTTCGTTCGACTTAGTCCAGGGGTCACCAATCTCGGTCCCGGAGGGTTTAGCTCTAACTTGCCTCAACACACCTGCCTGGATGTTTCAAGTATACCTAGTTAGACCTTGATTAGCTTGTGCAGGTGTGTTTGATTAGAGTTGGAGCTATAATCTGCAGGACACCGGCCCTCCAGGAACAAGTTTGGTGATCCCTGACTTAGTCCCTTATTTAGGGGTCACCACAGCAGAATGAACCGCCAACTATTCCAGCATGTTTTACGCAGGAGATGCCCTTCCATGCAAAAAAAAAAAAAAAACCCAGATAGGGTTTTGCTATTTTGGTGAAACCTTTTGCATGGAATTGCTCTATCACAATGACATCGTGTGAGTGTACTCAAAGAGGCCATGATGTTTCATAAAGCTGACATACAGTATGTTCGCAGTTTGTGACATCACCAACTACTGACCTAACATGCAGAGTACAGTGATCTTAGATATTTTCACTGTAAACAGGGATCATTTTTACAACGCTATTTTGTTCTGTTGTCTCCTCACAGCGCTCGAGTTGATAAAGACAGCCATAGACAAGGCCGGATTCACAGATAAAGTTGTGATCGGGATGGATGTAGCAGCGTCTGAGTTTTACCGTGAAGGGAAGTACGACCTTGACTTCAAGTCGCCTCCAAATGCAGACAGACACATCAGCAGCGACGAGCTTCTAGAGATCTACCAGACGTTCATCAACGACTTTCCGGGTAAATTGTAAACGCAGTAAAACGTATAGACTTTGACATTCAAGTATTTACGTTATTACGGTCGTGAATTGCATTATGGGATGGTGATCTCTTTCATGGTGAAAATTCGACTCTAACTTTTAACAAAGTGACTTTTATTGACCTTTTAGTAAGAAATAATAAATATAAATAGAGAAATAAGTCTGTAAAGGAACAGAAAATGTACTGGCAGTTTTCGTAGCGTAATAAACAACACCAACACAGAAAATATATGACTTTAAACTATAAAAAATGTTCATAAAAGTCACTTTTTCAAACTTTTCAAGATTAAAAGTTGTCGGAAGAAAGATCGAAGTACCATAATGCAGTTCAAAAGCGTAATTAAAACGATGTTTGATTTGTGGCAGAACTTGTTTCAGTAAAGTACAGTAAATAATATTACTGTCCAATGTTTGACAATCAAAATGCCAGATAATAAAAATAGTTCACTGCATGTATTTGTTTATCATTCATTAATGGATAAGTCTGAAGCGCACCGTCAATTTAATCTGTCAATTTATACAGGGCTAGTAGTCATTTAGTCAACAGATACACATTCGGGTATCAGTTCAATACTTGATATCGGCTGATAACCTGAGCTCAGTTATCGGAATCGGTATCGGGAAGGGTCAACAGATATTGGAACCAGTGCTGAGGGTAATGCATTACAAGTAACACGAGTTGTGTAATACCAAAGTCCCTTTGAGGCAAGTCATTTCACATGGCGGCCATCTTCGAAACGCGAAGTATCTCGGTCAGTATGTTCAGACATTCTATTTAAAATGGAAACATCAATTTCTCCAAAAACTGCTTGCCAAACTTACGATTACATTACATATAAGTAATCACCAATAAAATTAAACAACAACTGTCTCTTTAGTTTCATTTCTAAACATCCAAATCACAATATATCTGCAAAAACTCACGTCTGGTCCGAGCCCCTCCCCCAAAGTATCATCAGTCTATTGCAAAGACAGGCTTTATTCACCATATAGCGATCGCTGATTGGCTCATGTACTAGTAGTAGTAGGCGGGGCTTTATTCACCATATTGACAGTTACACTTTTCCCTATACAAATAGATACGAGTGACGCATGTCTTGTGTATTCTATAGTCTTTATTAATACTATGACTTTTCTCAGTAATTCTGCAGTCACACTCACAATAGAGTTAGAGCGTGCGAAATTCTGTTTTATGGTGCTGCGAAAAGGGGCGGGATTAAACAAGATGTTTAGACTTAAAAAAGCGAGCGATTGCTCCATATTTTAAATTTCTGTCTAGAGAGGTCATGTTTTGATCCTCGATTGGTCTCACGCTGTCAAGTGATGCGATTTCGCAGGTCAGAGTTCACCAAGCTTGAACTTTGCAATGCAGCGAACTGCGAAACTTGCCGCAGGAGCTTGCGTTTCGGTCTGACGCATTCGCGTGCGTTTGAATGGAAGACTATGGGAAGAATAGTTCAGTGTGACCGCAGCTTAACGAGTGACGTAGCGCATTGCTCAGTATGTTACTTTTTAGTTTATTAATTAGCTTTAAAAAAGTGATTGCTGAATTAAAAAGAGCGTCATCACAATAAATCCCGCACTCGTTTTTTTCGAAAGTTCTCAATCTGAACACATGGACTGTGAGTTGTTCATGGACACATCACTAATTAAAACAAAAAGTACACATTGCTTTAAACTTTCATTAATCTGTATATATAGCTATAGCTCTGGGCTCAGGAAGTTTTCAGAAAAAAGTTATTTAAAAGTAAGCAAACACATTACTTACTATAAAAAGTAACTAAGTAATCCAACTAGTTACTTTTTTGGGAGTAACTCAATATTGTAATGCATTACTATCATAAGTAACTTTCCCTAACACCGATCGGAACATCCCTACTGTACATACCAGCAATTTTGACCAAGTTTGGTTTTGTCAAAATTGACAGTGGTGTCCATCGAGGACCCGTTTGATCAGGATGACTGGCCCGCTTGGACTAACATGACAGGCTCGGTGGGGATCCAGATCGTTGGCGACGACCTGACTGTCACAAACCCAAAGAGGATAGAGAAGGCAGCAGAGGACCGTGCGTGCAACTGCCTGCTGCTGAAGGTCAACCAAATCGGCTCTGTCACAGAGGCCATCCAAGCGTGAGTGGCTGAAAACTACAACCAGGCAATCACAGTTTAGTATCAGCATTATCTCACTTTTTAATGGTGTTTCCTTCAGATGTAAGCTGGCTCAGGCTAACGGATGGGGTGTGATGGTCAGCCACCGCTCCGGAGAAACAGAAGACACTTTTATCGCTGATCTAGTGGTGGGACTCTGCACTGGACAGGTACACATTTCACCATTTATACTGTTAGGAGATATTGCTTGCTTTATTAAAGGTCCCATGAAGTGCTTTGAAATGTGCAAAAAGGGTGTGACAGTGTAGCTCCTCCCCTTTTTTAAAAGCTACCAATAGCGATTTGTTTTATTACAGCTCTGCCAGTGAGAGTGGTTGAGTGGGCGGGGCATGTCAGATACTAGAACGAATTTGATGGTTCAATATTTGATGAGAAACTGAAGTATGAGGTGATGTGAAGTGACATACTGCAAGCTTTACATGTTTAAATCGGTTTTATATCTCCTAAATGCAAATTTTGGAGCACACCAACATATAGATGTCCTTAAAACAAACTAAATCTAACATCTATTTTTACATTTTTTTTTTTCCATGGGACCCTTAATTGCGTGTTTGTTTCATCGAAATGTGCAAAGGAAATGATTTGGTTTGAGTTGCAGTACAACTGTGAACTTTTTCACTCTTTATCTTTCAGATAAAGACAGGAGCTCCATGTAGATCTGAGCGTCTCGCCAAATACAACCAACTAATGAGGTAAGAGAGCTTTCAAGGATGCTAACATTGTTAGCAATACAAAGGAAATATTTAGCAGGAATTTTAATGTTGGGTGACACGGTGGTGCAGTGGTTATCGCCTTAGAGCAAGAAGGTTGCTGGTTCGAGCCTCGGCTGGGTCAGTTGGCATTTCTGTGTGGAGTTTGCGTGTTCTCCCCATGTTGGCATGGGTTTCCTCCGGGTGCTCCAGTTTCCCTCACAGTCCAAAGACATGCACTATAGGTGAATTGGGTAGGCTAAATTGTCTGTAGTGTGTGAGTGAGTGTGTGTGGATGTTTCCCGGTGATGTGTTGCGGTTGGAATGGCAACCGCTGCCCAAACATATGTTGGATAAGCTGGCAGTTCATTCCGCTGCGGCGACCCCTGATTAATAAAAGGAATGAGCTGGAAATGAAAATGAATGAATGAATGAAATTTAATGTACAATGAAGATAGAAAAAATAAAATGAAAAGTTGCTAAATTCTGTCTTACGGCTCTGCGAAAAGGGGCGGGATTAAACAAGATGATCAGACATTTAAAAAGCGAGCGATTGCTCCATATTTTAAATTCCTGTCCAGAGAGGTCATGTTTTGATCCTCGATTGGCCTCAAGCAGTCAAGTGATGCAATTTTGCAGGTCAGAGTTCACCAAGCTTGAACTTTGCACCGCGGCAACCTGTGAAACTTGACGCATGACCCTGCGTTTCCGGTCTGACGCATTCGCGTGTGTATGAATGGAAGTCTATGGGAGAAAAAGCCCAGTGTGACCGCAGCTTTATAGCAACCTTACAGACTCCTCCTGCTCCTCACAATTTCTGTTTGTTATCATAACACTGTCAAAGCTGACTGCTGTAGGGGCGTCGTTAAGTATGTTATCCACGCCAAATACCTAAATCTAATCTGAGGTTGTAACTGAAAACAAACAGGATGTACATTTTCAGATTTTAATTTTAGATTACAAGGACAAACAACTTTTTTTTTTTTTTTTTTTTTAAAAAGTCATTTGATTTTGTTATTTGTTATCAGCAGTTTCAGAATTAGTGTAAGTTATAGTGTTTATTACCTCCAGAACTGTCAAGAGCGTCTGTGCTCGGCGTCTCATGCCTTCAAATGCCACTGCGCATTCACTGCACTTCGGCATTTGTCTTCTGAGGCACAAGTAATTTATCAAATAAAGAAAAGCTTCACGCAGCTTCTCCTACCACAGCAAATTCCATTTTCATTGTTGATAGTTGGTGCTAGTTAATCAGGAAGTGACGATTTTGACTCATTAAACGGAAACGCTGCTTTATTCGCATGTCTTTAATGCGATATTCCACTTTTGCGCTTAAATTTAATTTGCATCTTTAGATGAAAACATAGCTATTGTCTTTTATTGATTGTTTTGCTATTTCAAAAATCACACCTTTCACTGTACCATAGATATATAAACTAGATATCGCATACAGACTTTGAGCATGCGTTATACCGCCGCCATATTGGTACAGTGCTCCTAGGACAAAAGTCCTTCACCAGCAATGAGTCAAGACTAAAATCAATGTGAAGATGATGGACTTTTGCACTGCGAACAGGTGTAGTGACGAGCAAACAAAGCATAAACATAGACATTTCATCTGTATGATTTCGTTTTGTATGTTATGAACTTTTGTGTTCAACTAGTAACGTTATTGATGATGATGATAATACTAAAATTATGTAACTGAAAACAAACAGGAAGTACATTTTCAGATTTTAATTTTAGATTACAAGGGCAAACTACTTTCCCCCCCCCCCCCCCCCCCTAATGACCTGCACAGATGAATTGTTCACCACAGAACTAGCAATGTGAGTTAAGAAAACCAATATGGTTAGTTTTGATTTCATGTGTACTTAAAATGTAAAAGCCTTTGGTTTTAATGGCGCGTCAGTCTTTTAACAGAACATGACTCGCACAATGACTGTTGCACTTAGACCATCTGTAAAACAGCAGCGTCCGTAAAAAGAAGCAATAATTACATTGATGAGCGCTGTTGATTAGAGACTTCCAGCTCTTTCTCTGTCACGTCCCATATAATTAATCCACGTCCATCTCCGTCTGTTTTCTCTGCCTTCCAGGATTGAAGAGGAACTGGCCGATCAGGCTCGATTCGCCGGGCACAACTTCAGAAACCCCAGCGCTCTGTGATATCGACATCAACACACTGAAAAAAAAAAAATCACACAACTGACAAACAGAGTATGTACTGCACTGAAGCGACCGACTACCCTTGACCATCCCTTAAATCATTCAAAAACGCATCAAAACAGCACTATTTGCACTGATATACAAAACAGCGACACTTGAAATACGTATTTAAACAGAACTGGACTGCGGACAGGCTTGGATAGACCAAATATTATGCACAGGGGGATCCTGGACAGACCAAACATGATTATGCACAAGAGAAAGACCTGACAAGGAAAATAAGGGTGGACATGCATGCGTACGATTTAGAAAACAGACCTTGAGATTAACTAGATGGATTTGAATTTAGACGGAATAAAGGTTTATTTTAATCAGGTGCAATCTATCAATTTAAGCTTAAGATTTAGATGTGGAAAATATATGTACAGTAAGAATATTGCAACATAATTATGAGATGAATCCAATGTAATTTTTATGGTTCATTGCATGAGAACTAGGCAAAAAAATTCATCGATTTTTGAAAAAAAGAGAGGATTTAAAATGAAGTAGTTAGAGGAATGTTTATGAGGTGCAGGATTCTGCCACATGGAATAGATTTTGAGGTGTTCAGATTTGTGGTTGAGATTGTTAAACATGTAAGGCTTTACTCTAAAGAAGAGTTTACGGAGTTCGCCCAGGGCATTAGATGCTTTTTAATCAAACTTTCTCTTTCTTATGCTGTTATTTGTGTTCATCTTTGACCCAAAAGCATGCTGAGGAAAAACTGTTATTCCAACAAAATAAAATAAAATAAAATAAAACAAAATAAAATAAAATAAAATAAAAAAGAAATATTTATTAAAAAAATAAAATATGCAAATAAAATAAAAATTGACTTAAATATAAAGTGTTTTACTCATTTCAGTACAATAAAAAGTTAAATAATGTGTAGAATGTTTATTTCCATAAAAATTGCTTCATTATTTAATACATCAAAAAGTCTTTATATATTTTTCTCACAGAGTCAAAAACATGTCATAATAAATGATGTTATTGTTGTCTGAAGCATCATAGATCAAGACAGCCCCCAAAAAATAAATAAATAATAATAATATAAATATAATAATAAAATAAAGATATATAGAATAAAAAAAAGAGAATGAAGCAAAATGTAAGCTCACACATCACTTCTAATACTTGTGTGTATATATAACATATAACATATAAATTTTCATACATCTGCCTGATTTTCTCATGCAATGACTCTTAAAATGTACTTTGACCTTTTCTTTTACCCTGGATCTTCATTTCAAAGGGGAAGTGGATCATTTTTCGCCACTTTATATTAAAACAATTGAGCCATTATTAGGTATGATTGTAAGCAAGCTCATAAGCATATCTAGAACTTTGAGGGTATTTATTTTGAATACATTTATTATTGTTATCCTTATTATTATTATTATTAGCTTGCTCAACCAATGGTGTGTTTGGGGGCGTGTCTACCTGTCCGGGTAGATGCAAAAATGATGCACTTCTCCTGCAAAATGACTGATCTGAGTCCAGTTCTTTAGGAAGAAAGACATAACGACCACAATGACAGATCTGATTCAACAACTCGCACACAAACACACTCACTCACATTTGTGTAGCAACGTTCCACCAACGCACACGACTCTGTGTTTCTTCCTTTTCTCGTTGTTTGATTCGTCTCTTTCCCTTTGTGTGGTTATGACTCGGCTTGTTCCCCCTTTCCTGAACTCCTTTTCCTCCCTGATGACTTCTCTTTTCATCATTTTGTGGGATTATTGTGGCGAAAGAAAGATGGAGGGTGAAAAAAACATGACGAATCTGTCAAAGAATAGTGTTAAGGAATATTAAATCTGTCATTACTTTCGTCAGCATCCGGTCTCCATGTGTCTTTTCTTCTCTTCTTTAAAAGTAAAGGACGGATATATTGGTTCTCAACATCAAGACTGGGCTGAGAAACGCGATCGTATCGCATCAAATTTAAGTCAATAACAATGATAAGCTCTGGACTTTTTTACTCTATAATGATCTAAGAGCCAGTCATACAGCAGAAATGTGCAACAATGAAAATCTAAAAGTGTTTTGGTATTAGAGATGCACCGAAATTATCGGCCACTGATAATAAATTATGCTATTTAATGGACTCTCTCATTTGTCATTATTGGGATACTCCTTTAAATCTGGAAGCGATAATATCTGATATCGATGTGCACATTGAGAAACAGGGAAATCGATGGTTCACAGGAATCGTTCATAACGAAGATTCATTCACAAACGAATCGCTCTCGCTGGTAAAATTAGAAGTGAAATCGGGAGAGGGGATGTGTTTAGGACATGGAGTAGATCAAATTGAACGATATTAACGATAAACGATATCAAATTGCAATAATTTTATGTCAACAACAATGATAAGCTCTGCAATTTTTTTACTCTATAATGATCTAAGAGCCAGTCATACAGCAGAAATGTGCAACAATGAAAATCTAGAAGTGTTTTGGTATTAGAGATGCACCGAAATTATCGGCCACTGATAATAGATTATGCTATTTAATGGACTCTCTCATTTGTCATTATTGGGGTACTCTTTTTAAATCTGGAAGTGTTAATATCTGATATCGATGTGCACATTGAGATGCAGGGATATCGATGGTTCACAGGAATCGTTCATAACGAAGATTCATTCACAAACGAATCGCTCTCTCTGTTAGAATTAGAAGTGAAAGCGGGAGAGGGGATGTGTTTCAGGACATGGAGTAGATCAAATTGAACGATATTAACGATAAACGATATCATATCCAATTGCAACAAATTAATGTCAACAACAATGATAACCCTGCTAAAAAATCCAGCTTAAACCAGCCTAGGCTGGTTGGCTATTTTTAGCTGGTCTTAGCTGGTCAGGCTGGAAAATGACCAGCTAAAACCAGCTTGACCAGGCTGGTTTAAGCTGGACATAGCTGGTTTTGGCTGGGCTCCCAGCCTGCTAGGCTGGTCAAGCTGGTTTTAGCTGGTCATCTCCCAGGCTGTCCAGCTAAGACCAGGCTGGAAATGGCTGGAAACCAGCCTGGAAGCGGCCAAAACCCCTCTAAAACCAGCCTGGTTGACCAGCTAAAACCAGCCAACCAGCCTAGGCTGGTTTAAGCTGGATTTTTCAGCAGGGAAGCTCTGCAATTTTTTACTGTATGGTGATCTAAGAGCCAGTCATACAGCAGAAATGTGCAACAATGAAAATCTAGAAGTGTTTTGGTATTAGAGATGCACTGATTTATCGGCCACTGATAATAGATTATGATATTTAATGAACTCTCTCATTTGTCAGTATTGGGGTACTCTTTTTAAATCTGAAAGCGTTAATATCTGATATCGATGTGCACATTAAGACGCAGGGATATCGATGGTTCACAGGAATCGTTCATAACGAAGATTCATTCACAAACGAATCGCTTTTGCTAGTAAAATTAGAAGTGAAAGCGGGAGAGGGGATGTGTTTCAGGACATGGAGTAGATCAAATTGAACGATATTAACGATAAACGATATCATATCCAATCACGATAACATTTTTGTCGATAACAATAAGCTCTGGACTTTATTACTTTATAATGATCTAAGAGCCAATCACACAGCAGAAATGTACACCAATGAGAATCGAAGTGTTTTGATATTAGAGATGCACCGAATTATCGGCCACTGAAAATAGATTATGATTTTTAATGGACCTTTTCATTTTTGTGGCTTCAGTCATTGTTGGGATACTCTATTAAATCTGGAAGCATTAACAACTGATATGAAAATGTATATCGTTATTGTTTTATATGGAAAATAATTAATTGAGATTGCATTTTTGCCATATTGCCCAGCCCCAATTAAACCTTTGAGAGTTTCTTTATTCTGTTGAACACTAATGAATGAAATTTCGAAAAAAGATTAAAACCTGTAACCATTGACTATTTGCACGTTAATAGACGCATGAACATTGAGTTTACTCACTTCATTCGCGCGTCAAATTCTCTTCACAATAGACGCGGATTGATGTCATGGCCAGGGTTTCTGTCTGCCCGCTGACTCTAGCTGCATTGCTAAATGGCTAAAATGGGTTTTATTAAGAGAGTAGCTGTGCTTTAGGAAGGCTGAAAAACAGTGTAGATTGGTTCGGGGCCATGCCCAGTTTGATGAACTGTTGTCCAGTTTCTGCAGGGGGATTTCCTCTCGGGACACCAACAACAGGCGCTATGTCATAATCACTCCCCTACAAGAGAAAGCATTGTTCACCACAAAACTAGCAATGCGAGCTAACAAAATCAATATGGCTAGTTTTGATTTCATGTGTACTTTAAAGTGCATCAGTGTAAATGACACCAAAGTCTCTGAAAAAAAAAATCAGAAAAGCAATCTTCACACACCGACATGACAGGACAAAGAGGTTTTTAATCATCTACTGAGGTAGTCATCTCTACAGAGGATAAAGTGCTTTTTGAAAGTCACTACAAATTCAGTTAAGCGTTCACTTTGTAAGGTAATCAGTGTAAAGCGTGTTAGATTTCAAGTAAGTGTGCTCTGTAAGTGCATAGACCCCACACAGCGGTGCAGCAGCGAGGAAATAACAAGCATGCCCAAGCTCTCTTGTAACACATTCGAAGTAGGGAGTTAATTTTCCAGTCCGATAATCCAGCTTGAGCATTTAACAAGCAAACAGTAACAAGAGCACAAACAAACATTCAGACCTGCTGGAATGACAACATGAAGCTGGTTTATACTGGTTGGGCAGTGCAGTGGTTTCAGAGCGTCTGGTTGAGCATCTCTACGAGCGGGCATTGATGATGTCGACAAACTCTGGTTTAAGGGAAGCCCCTCCAACCAGGAAGCCATCAACGTCAGCCTGGGCCGCCAGCTCTTTGCAGTTTCCCCCAGTAACAGAGCCTGGGAAACGAGAAGAGATGAACATGATTGGTGAGTGAGCGGCAACGCAACATGACATCAATTTTATGGCCACACTTTACAGTAAGGTTTCATTAGTTAAGATTCACTAACATAAACAATACTTGTACAGCATTTCTTTATCATAGTTCAACGTTTACTATTGCTTTATTAACATCCAACAACATTAATGCATCGTGTGTTAACATGAACTAACAACGTATAACTGTATTTTCACTAACATGAACTGTAATAAATGTATTGTTCATTGTTTGATGATTGAAATGCATCAACAAACATTAATTAACACAACCCATATTGTAAAGCATCACCAGTTTTATCGTGTAGTAATAATAATGAAATCTCCATATTGAAGTATTTTACATTTTAAAAATGTCCTAATTTTGTTTTAGAGTATCTTAAAGGAGGTTTATACTCAGCCGAGATCAAAAAACACTTGCACAAAGCAGTTTTTTTTTTTTTTTTTACGTTTTAATAAATTCAGATTTTTCAGGCTCAAGGAGGTTGGTTGGTTTTAATTGGTTGGGTGGGGGGGTGGGGGAGGTTCTAAGGGCCCATGCATTTTGGGGGCCCCCAGAGATGTTATTACCGCTCCCTCCTCTTCATTAACTTACGCCCACCCCACCATCGAATGCTAAAACCAGGGGTCACCAATCTCGGTCCTGGAGGGCCGGTGTCCCTGCAGGTGTTAGCTAAAACTTACCTCAACACACCTGCCTGGATGTTTCAAGTATACCTAGTAAGAGCTTGATTAGCATGTCCAGGTGTGTTTGATTAGGGTTGGAGCTAAAATCTGCAGGACACCGGCCCTCCAGGAACACCTCCCTCCTGACCCCTGGCTAAAACAATCCACCCCCACTCTTTACTTGCGTTCGTGACCCCTTCCAGTGGCGGCCAGCGGCACCCCTAGCTATGGCAACTTGGCTAACCTGCTCCAGAGCTGGTTTGATTCTGGGCTAGAGATTGCAAACCCAAACTTGACCAATCAGCTGTGTGTATTACTGTATATACACTCAGTGGCCACTTTGGATGTTTGGATTGAGATCTGGTGACTGTGGAGGCCATTTGTGTACGGTGAACTCATTGTCATGTTCAAGAAACCAGTCTGAGATGATTCACGCTTTATGACATGGTGAGTTATCCTACTGGAAGTAGTCATCAGAAGATGGGTACACTGTGGTCATAAGGGGTTGGACATGGTCAGCAACAATACTCAGGTAGGCTGTGTTGTTGACGCGATGCTCAAATGGTAGATCGTGTAGACCGGGTCTTCATGCCTAATTGCATTGAGTTGCAATTATTTTCAGGCTAATAATTCTGACTTCAACTATACATTTAGCTTGTTTTGACACATTTCTAAAAAAAAATGTGGCAGGGAAATAATTAGTTTGATGTGGCTTGAGAAGAAAAATGGGAAATCCTTAGTGTTGATCGCTAAAAAGTCATGCAAAATAAAAATAAAAATATTTAAAAAGTTAAGGAGTCATGTGGACAAACTACATAATTTAAATTAAGTAATTTTAGCGTGCCAAAGTCAAATTTGGCATATAAAATATATTTTCCCAACAACAAAACTGTGGCTAGTGAAAATGGTGAGTGGCTAGTAATAGCCACAGTGGCTGGTGATCAAAAAAGATAATGTCAAGCCCTGCCATCTTCTTGACATGACAAAAAGCAAACTCTTCCAGAAGTCATGCTAGAGTGTTTGAGGGCGAATGTAGGAGTTGTACACAGCACAGACTGGCATTATGCACATTTGTCACACATTAGTTTGTGCAGGATGATTGAAATTACTGATGACTCATCTCAGGCAGCTCCGAATGGCGTCTATATATGGTCAAATAATTGCTCCATTTACCTTGCACTTTGATCATGAAATCTTTGCAGACTTTTTAGATTTAACAGCAGCTATATTTCATGCATTACATGAAAACTGATATCTGAAAAATCTTAACCTTTTAAGGCCCAAGGTGTTTTTTTACATGCATTTTTTTATTTCTCTTTGCTATTTGGGCTTATTGGAACCTAATGAGAATAAACACCTAAGTATCATCTTTTGATATGATGTACTTTTAGAAAAAAAATGATGTCCATATATGTGGACTCGTGGTCCGAATTTACACAAAACATGTTTTCCTGAATGTTTATTAATACATATTTAACATAGACATTTTGTGTTAACTTGCTTCGACTATCAGAGAGTAAAACAATTTTTTTCCCCATCTTGGACAGATAAAAATAGGATTTGGGAAATTTCATATGCTGCAAAACAGTTGCAGGATGACACTATGTCTGTAACAAAATATAAAACATTCAAAGTATTTTAAACAGCCACTTAAGAGCTAAAATGTACGGTGCACGTGGCCACTAAGCCCTAGGGGGTTAATACATCATTTACGGACATCATCATAGACGTTCTGCAAAATGATGATGCAGGATGAGTAATTTATTTTTTTGATCGAACAGACGGGGGATGACGTGAACACTGCAGACTCACCTCCGTAGATGATGCGCACAGAGTCAGCAACTGCATCCGACACGTTCGCTCTCAGCCATCCTCTCAGCTTCTCGTGCACCTCCTGCGCCTGCAGCACACAAACCACAAACCTTCAAGACTGCCACTGAAGTCATTGGTTACTTGCATGCTGCTATTTTGGTGCAAGATTACCAAATAGAATACACAATTGTTAATGGTATGACAAATAAAGCCCTCGAACTTTGAAAGGTGTATCTATAAAATGTAAAAGTTTATTAGAAAATGGTTAGTTCACCAAAATAATTCTGCCATTGTTTATTAACTCATGTGTATCCAAACCTTTAAAGCAGTGTTTCCCAACCCTGTTCCTGAAAGAACACCAAAAGTACATGTTTTAGGCCTCTTCCTAATCAAACACACCAGAATCAACACAGCAAAGCATTAGAAGAGACTCCAAAACCTCAAATGAATGAGTCAGATTAGGGATACATCCAAAATATGTAGTGTTGTTGTGCCTTAAGGAACAGGGTTGGGAAACACTGCTATAAAGTATGTGTGTGAGGCATGAGAAACCAGTGAGGTTTGCTGTTTTGCATAACCATATGATTATTTGATGTATTGGTATTGTAAAACGTATTATAGTACGAGTGTGTTTGTGTGTGGTTATCTGGACCTTCGATGGAGTCAGAAACCACTTTGATTTAATTAAAAAGATTTTAATTTGTTTTCCAAACTGCATGTCCATGAATGAAGAGGTGTAAGAAAGTATTACAAGCTATCAACAATGTATTTGGAGGTAACTACAATGAAACACAATGTAAATTGGTGTATAAATGCACCCCCTGAAAAAGATGTATGATGGCAGTAATCTTTATTTTGTGTTATTTATTTATTTTATATAATATTATACATTTTTATTGCCTCATCTGTCAGGAGTTAAATAGTTGGGGAAGGGGTTGTTCTGCAAAATAAAATAAAAAATCATAAATTACAATTAAAAAAAAAAAAAAAAAAAAAAACATGATTGACAAAACAAGGTTGAGTAAATGTTGTTTTAGTGGAGAACTATCCATTAAGTTGTATAATTTCTCTTGCTTTGCTGCATACAAATTTAAAACTTATAAAATTACAGCAATATAATGTCATAACAGCGAATCAATAACGTGATTATGATTCATCAAACAAACATTCACCTGTTCAGGAGAGGCAGTTTTGCCAGTGCCAATAGCCCATACTGGTTCATACGCCAAGACCACACGAGTCCAGTCCTTCACATTGTCTATAAAATCCACAAATTCATCATGAGATTTAGGATTTATGGGTGTCATGCATATCATCCCGAACAGGGTTTTAGAACTAATATGCTTTTCTTAACTGATCAGTTTACACAGAGCATTGAAAGTCACCTTTGCATATTTGTGAACAAATTCAACATTTTAAAGCAATAGTCCCCCCCCCCACCCCAAAAAAAAAAAAACTGTCATCATTTACTTGTATTTGAGTTTCTTTATTTTGTTGAACACAAAAGAAGACATTTTGAAAAATGTTGCAAAACATTAACTATTGACTTCAGTGGTGTTTGTTTTTGGAAATCAATGGTTCCCAGTTTCTGACATTTTTCAAAATATTTTCTTTTGTGTTCAACAGAATAAATTATCTCAAAGGTCTGGAACCACTTTAGGGTGAACAAATGTTATTTTTGGTTGAACTATCCCTGTAAAACAATATGATATAATATAATATAATATAATATAATATAATATAATATAATATAATATAATATAATATAATATAATATAATATAATATTTTATTTTATGGTTTACACACAGATTTGTACACCACCTTTGGATATTTGCAGACAAGTAAGGCATTTTAAAGGGTTAGTTCACCCAAAAATGACAATTCTGTCATTAATTACTTGTTCAAAACCTGTTTGAGTATGTTTTTTTCTGTAGAACACAAAAGACGATATTTTGAAAAACATTTCCATTGAACATTAACATAAACCACAGTAACCATTAACCATTGACTTCAATAGTGTTTGTTTTAGGAAATTAATGGTTACCAGTTTCTGACATTCTTCAAAATATCTTCTTTTGTTTTCAACAGAATAGAGAAACAAAGGTTTGGGCTCACTTTAGGGTGAATAAATGTTTATGTTTGGTTGAACAACCCCTTTAAAACAATATAATATAATATAATATAATATAATATAATATAATATAATATAATATAACTTAATATAATATAATATAATATAATATAATATAATATAATATAATATAATATAATATAATATAATAAAATATAATATAATATGATATAATATAACTTAATATAATATAATACAATATAATATAATATAACTTAATATAATATAATATAACTTAATATAATATAATATAATATAATATAATATAATATAATATAATATAATATAATATAACTTAATATAATATAATATAATATAATATAATATAATATAATATAATATAATATAATATAATAAAATATAATATAATATAATATAATAAAATATAATATAATATAATATAATAAAATATAATATAATATGATATAATATAACTTAATATAATATAATACAATATAATATAATATAACTTAATATAATATAATATAACTTAATATAATATAATATAATATAATATAATATAATATAATATAATATAATATAATATAATACAATATAATACAAGCAATGGCACTGGTATATTAAACCACGTTTAGTAGTTTCAACATCTCTCGATCACAATATTTCTGATGAAACAGGACTACTAAAATAGGAGTATTTTTATGCCTAAAATAAATAAATAAATAAATAAATAAAGACAATCAATCCGCAATGTTAAATCACAATAAATCAGCGTATACTAAAAAACCTGCGATGACTTTGGTCTGCTCAAACACCACGTCCTCGGTGGTTCCAGCCTCTCTCTCCTCCAGTTTCTCCCCAATGCAGGCGATCACGCCCAAATCGCTCTCCAGGCAATGGGCCACCTTCTGACCAATCAGCTACAAAGGACACAACAGCCAATCAGAGTGAGCCAAGGCTGAATGCAGAGCAGCACAGATCTGCATAAACGTGATGCCTGAACTCCAATATATACAGAAAAGCAAAGACAAAAGGTTCTAGATAATATAAAAACCTCATCGCTCTCCCCAAAAACATGACGCCTCTCAGAATGGCCCAAAATCACCCAGTCGATGCCGCAGTCTTTAATCATCGCTGGGCTGGAGTGCAAAACAAAAGGAGAGAATGAGAAATATGAGCATTGGCAGTGATGAACGATTGCTCATAAAAGCTATCATTGAGCACATATATACCTGATCTCCCCGGTGAAGGCTCCTTTGGGCACCTTATAGCAGTTTTGAGCAGCCACACCAATCCTCTGGTCCAGTTTAGACCTGGCGTAATCCAGATAGATGGACGGTGCTCCACAAACTACATCTAAAAATGAAGATAAAGCCAGTGTTTTGTTGATGTACGATTGTTAAATGGCTTGTTTAAAGGAGAAATGAAACATCTGTCTTCATTTACTCTGTGTTTATGTGAAATATGTGTGTATATTTTTGTTTTAGTGCATTGGATCAGATATTCCTCCTAAAGATGAATGAGATATTTAATGCACAACTTTATCTTTAAGCATATGCAACAGATGTGGGGTATATATATATATATATATATATATATATATATATATATATATATATATATATATATATATATATATATATATATATATATATATATATATATATATATATATATATATGTGTGTGTGTGTGTGTGTGTGTGTGTGTGTGTGTGTGTGTATATATATATATATATATATATATATATATATATGAGAGAGGACATGTTGTATATATAATGTGTGTATAGAGCAAATATCATTTGGCTAACCCAATGCTAACTAATAAAGTGTATTTAATAGGGATTTTATGCATTAAGGAACAAATATGGATTTTTCTATGAAAAATATTACATGCCTTTGATTAAATGAAATAATATAGACCATTTCAATGTGGTTATGTCATTGGCCCATGAACATTATCTGCTTATCAAACAATTTCATTACCAAGAGGCAATTCAATCCTAACTTAATGCTAAAACAGATCTCATAACATTATCAATATACGACCCTTTTGGATTCTCGAAGCTATAGAAATGAAGGATGTAAAATAGCAAATACACTGTTTTTGTTTACATTCCCCAAAATGGTCAAAAAGATACATCTAGTTTATATGTAAATACTGTTTATCGACCATTTTTGTGTTTTATTTTATATTATATCCACAGGTAAAACTGGAATAAATAGTTAGCATTTTTTTGTATTTTTTAATGCATTTCTGAGACAAATAATGGATAATGCAAGTTTAATTATTTAGCTACAGCTGTGTGTGGCTAAAAATGTGTGTACTTTTTACATTTTACAGACAAGACAAATATGGATGGGACTGAAAAATATGGAATCAGAGAGAGAGAAAAAGAAACTAACTAACTAACTAACTAACTAACTAACTAACTAACTAACTAAATGAATAATAAAAAAAATTATATTAATATATATATATATATATATATATATATATATATATATATATATATATATATATATATATATATTAATATAATTTTTTTTTTATTGTTGAATCCCTCTTCTAAATGCCTAAAATCTATATTACTTTTACGGCATGTTAGACAGATACATAACATATATCAATATTGACTATTTATGTCATTAAAACAAAATCAAATACGACAAACAATAACAAAAATAAATGACAAAAGTGTTGTCATAATATATATGAGCAATTCCAGCATTATGGATGTGACATCTGCAGTAAAATCTCAAAACATAAATTCGCATATATCGCAAATATCAATCTGTAAACATGTTTTGTACTTTAAATCTGGAAAATAATCATGCGTCATGGATGTGGCAAAAAGTCCTGGTTTACAGTAGACAATATACTTTGCAGAAATTCTGTGAATTGAACTGCACAACCTAAAATAAACATTGATTATCAAAATGATGAGAGTCGGCTCTCTGTAAAACAAAAATGATTGGTTTAATTTTATTTAATATTTTCACATTTATGAGGAAAAAGTGTCGTTACGGATGTGAAATTGCCACTTGTCTGACTTAAATCAAATAGAATAGTTTGAAAACATTGACAGATTCATTTTTGAGTATTTCTAGAGTACTGTAAAATACTTGCTTACACACAAAAAACCCCAGAAACGGTTTCCGTATTTTGGTGAAAACTGACATTTCATATATATATATATATATATAATGAATCCTTCTGGAAGCCTAATATCCATATACTTATGTAAAACATAAATGTGAAAAAATGTATTAATATAAGACAAATACACAATGTATATCAATATAGACTATTTTTTGTCATTTACATTGTTAATATTTACCTTCTCTAATTTCTAATCACTTGGCAAACAACAGTTTATGCACATAGATCAAATATAAGAGGAAAAACATTATTTAGATAATTATTTAATTAGTTATTGGCATATATATGTACAAGGTGGGAATTAAATAAAGGCAGCACACCGAAATTAAAAATCAATTACGTTTACGTTATGCCAGAATGTGACATTGATAGCATGAACTAAGAACATTAATAGGTATATAAAAAGAGCAGACAAGTTTTTTATACAAGTTTTAAGTCTAAGTCATTCAAGTCTACGTGAGTCTCCATCCATTTAAAGTGTCACGTGACCCCATTAAACAAAGTGGCGTCCAAACTATTCAAAACGCAACGGAATAATCGTGGTAATTGAACAAAATAATGTACTTTTTGCTATATATGCTCTGAGGTAAACAACACAGCATCAAACAAACGCCATGGACCTGTTTCATCGTTGAGACTGGCCGTGTTCAAGGTCATTATGAGCTCGCCCAGAGACTCTTTATCGCCGTTCATTTTCCAGTTTCCTCCGACGAAGAATTTCCTTGAGGACATTTTTGCAGGACAAACCAAACGGACCAAACACACTACTGAATGCGATAATATCACTCCCGTGACCGTGAGGAGACTTAACAAATCCTACTACGGAGTAGGCTTTATCTTGAATATTCAGGAGGCGGCCATTTGACATTGGAAGGCTGCATGACACGTCAGGAGAATCAAATTAATATTCATGAGGTAGGTATGGCCACACTTTGAAAGCGCCGTCAACGTCATCTAATTAACATTCAACTTATTCGAGGATAAATTATCTCCTTAGTGTTTAGTTGATGATAATAATAGTATTAATACGTATAGCTGCAAGTAAAGGGCAAAGTTCATAAATGTAGCAATTAATAAAGATTTTTCAAGATGATTGTAGTCAAAATGGCAGAAAATTCATGGGAAGATGCAATGGTTTTTATTTGTTGACCGTCAGGTGGCGCTGTTACCAAATTGATGTGGTGTGGGCAGTGTGAAGTGGCAATGACACGTCAAGTTAGGTGTGTATTAAAGCTTTGCAAATATACAGACTTGAGGCATTCATATTTGGTGAATGTATTACCTGAGTATCGTTGCTGACCATGTCCATCCCTTTATGACCACAGTGTACCCATCTTCTGAAGGCTCCAGCAGGATAATGCACCATGTTATAAAGCGTGAATCATCTCAGAATGGTTTCTTAAATGTGACGAGTTCACTATACTCAAATAGCCTCCCCAGTCACCAGATCTCAATCCAATAGAGCACCTTTGGGGTGTGTTGGAATGAGAGATGTGCAGCCGACAAATCTGCAGCAACTGCGTGATGCTATCATGTCAATATGGACCAAAATTACTGAGGAATTTTCCAGTACCTTGTTGAATCTGTGACACGAGGTTTAAGGCAGTTCTGATTACAAAAGAGGGCCCAACCCGATACAAATAAGGTGTACCTAATAAAGTGGCCGGTGAGTGTACTATGTGACTGATAGCATATTATTTATTTCAGCCCAATGGAGTTTATTTTGTAATGCAATATTTGTGTTTTGCACCAGTTTATAAATGTCATGAATTATTTTACAGGCAATGAAAGGCCGTACACCACAGGCTTCATCAAGAGGATCTGCAGACACTTATTGGTCATCTTGTCTTCGGGTTCCAGCTGACGTTTCTTTGGCAAAAGCTCTATTGAAGTGGATTAAGAGTAAGTCTCATGTCTTCCTTCTTAAGTGAAAGAAAAAACAACTGCCTGATCTACTTTCCCAAGGTGACTGAGATTGCAGTCGGTGGTAATATACTTAAAGGAATTAGGTTTCACCGCAGAACTAAAAGCGTCCGACTTGAGACTCGGATTGTAAATTGACATGAGCGCAAATTCTGACCTGGATAACTAAACCGTCTTAGTCACTTCGTCTGGGCTGATTTTTATTGGTGATTTTATTATGCTATTTAACTTACATTTCACACATTAGATTTTCTTTTCAATAATATGAATCCATGCCACGAAGGATTAAGGTAGTTCTAAAAGCAAAAGAGGGTCCAAGCCAGTACTAATAAGGTGTACCTTATAAAAAGGCCGGTAAGTGTTCTATGGGACTAACATCATATTATTTATCAAGTGAAAGTGAGTTTTTGTCTTGTTTCTTGTCCAAATATCTAAAAATACTTAAATCAAGAAGCATTTTCTAGACAAGTAAAGACATATTGTCTTGTTTTCAGAAATAATAAGCCAAAGTTAGGTGAGTTTTTCCTTAAAACAAGCTTAATAATCTGCTAATAGAGTAAATAAAATAGTCTTGTTGGAAATAAGATTATTTTGCTTGCCCCATTTGCATATTATTCAGCTTTTTAAGGTAAAACTCACAGAATTTTGACTTATTATTTCTAAAAACAAGAGAACATGTCTTTACTTGTCTAGAAAATGCTTCTTTTTAAGTATATTTAGATATTTGGACTACAAGACAAAAACTAAGTAAGAAATCATTTTTACAGTGTTCACACTGTCCTAGATTCTGACAGTGCCTGATGCAAGTTTGTCTGCATGAAATTTGCATAATAAAATGATTGATTCAACCGATAAATATAGATGCATACTGTAAACCAACATTGTTATAAATGATGCCGATAGTAGGGCTGCACAATAGTTATCGCAATGTGTCTGTTCAAGATATACAATGTTAAGTTGGGACTACAGTTGACCAGAAACCACAGGTTAAAACTGCAGAACTGAACCATAATATATTGAAAGTTTTTCATTTGTAGGCTTTTTTATTAATTCCTGTAACTGTGTGAGGATTTTAAGATAGTTTAAAGTGTTCAGGCACAAAAAATTATACGGTTTATAACTAATAAAGATTTTCCCAGAGATGGGTTGCGGCTGGAAGGGCATCCACTGCGTAAAAACATGCTGGATAAGTTGGCAGTTCATTCCGCTGTGGCGACCCCGGATAAATAAAGGGACTTATCAAATAATTATATCAAAAATATTCACTGTTATGTTACATTTAATTATTAAATTAATGTACCTAAATACTGTTAGACTCCCCAGAGAGCACAAATTATATCACTTGATTTTTGCTCCACTGTATTTTATTAATGACTGTGGTTTGTTTATTATATGTACAGTTGAAATTAATAATTTTGACCTTAAAATGGTTCTTAAAAAATTAAAAACTGCTTTTATTCTAGCTAAAATAAAACAAATAAGACTTTCTCCAGAAGAAAAAATATTATCAGACAGACTGTGAAAATGTCCTTGCTCTGTTAAACATCGTTTGGAAAATATTTAAAAAACAAAACAAAAAAAAAAAAATTCAAAGAGGGCTAATAATTCAACTGTGTATAATAAACAATATAAAATATAAAATAATATATAGACTTGCACGTTTCACTCCCCTTCAACATCATCCAGATCAATCTAAATGAATGACTTTCCATATAGATAAATTGTATTCATATTGCAATATAGATCACAGAGAAAAAAAAACATCAATATTGTGCAGCCCTAGCTGACAGTCGTCATAAAATGGCTTAAAAACACCCATTTTCACAGCTCAGAGCTTTACAGACACACACTGCACACACACTAAAGTATTGTTTAATGCAGAACACTATGTTTATTAGAAAGGTATTCAAGTAACCACTGCAATATTTAAGAGGAACTGTCTGGCATGTAAAAGTCCTACAATAGGAGGAAAGAAGTAAATACATTTTAAAATTTGCTCTTTTATCATATCGTGCCATTTTGAAGGGGGAAAGATTGTTAGAAATGAAAACAAAATATAGCCACCAACATCAGATCTCAGACAGTCAGTGTGGTTTGTTGGAAAAAAAGTAACTGTACAATTTCTTCTGCATTCTAGCATCGCGTCTAATAAATAAAAATATGCAAACTTTCACCTAAAAAAATATTGTATGCTATTTTGTTCATTCTTAAATGATCAATTAGTTATTTAGTTATTTTTTTAAGCTGTCAGAAACACTATAAATTCAAGTCACCGTATTGTTGTCACAAGAGTGTCGCGTTTTTTTGATAACATTAATGCAAACTTCCTGTTAGTTGCAACTTACATGTTTACAATTAAATAATCCATTTATATATTCTAATAACAGCCAGTCTTCCGGAGATCCCCACACATTCAGCTGGACCTTTGTGTGCTTCTTTGTTGCTTAGACCGTTTTTTCTTCCTCTTTCTCGACCTTCTCCTTATCCTTTCTTTCTTGTTCTTGTCTTATGACAGGATCCGGCTCAGTTCCAGATCTTCAAGAAGCTGTCCCATGAGCCAGTGCACACACACATGCCATCTCCTGGTACACCGGTGCAGCTCACCCTGTTGTCATGGCCAGAAAGCACACCTAGAGAGAGAGAGGAAAAACAGTATGTAAGAAGATCCTAGTTCCTAATGCGCATGTATTTGAGTTTTAATGAAACCGAAGTAGCTACAGATCTTTACATTAGATCGGTGTTTCTCAACCACGTTCCTGGAGGACCACCAGCACTGCTTGTTTTGTCTGGCACACCCGTTACTGGTCTTTCAGTCTCTGCTAATGAGCTGATGATCTGAATATGGTGTGTTTGGTTAAGGGGACATGGAAATGTGCAGAGCTGGTGGTCCTCCAGGAACGTGGTTGAGAAACCCTAGATTACGTACCGTGAAAATACTAATTTATTTATTTATTGCACGATAGATTGTTTCTCAGTAATGCAACGTTGAGAGAAAAATACATAGCAAGACTTTTGAGATGTGGGGAAAGTAGAGGCAAATTTTTGTCAACCAATGAAATTAGTCAAAAATCAGCTACTGTCTAAGTGGGTGTATTTGCATGCAGCGATCTGATTGGCTGACGCTTCGTCTGCGCTTGAAAAGTTGAGAAATTTCTAACTTCTGTAGCAAAACACCACTGAAGAGGTGCCGACGGATCCACAATGCAGTTCGGCAATGCCTGACAACGCCCATTCACCCCCCCCCTGGGTGACGACCTACTGCAATCACAGGCCTGTGTAGGTCTACAGCACAGAGAATACAACCACCCTCTGAGCGAGCTGAGAGAGGATCACGTGAGCTCTACTGGTGCTCTTATTGGCTGTCGCTCAACAAAGTCACTCTTCATTTGCATAAAGTTAAAGGATTCCCAAGCTCGACACGACTCGCTGCTCGCCAACGCTTGCTGTCGCTCATTTTTACGGGGTTCGCCGGAAGTCGCTCACCCTCCGCTGAAATAACCGGGTGCTTGTCGCTTTGCCGCTGCGAGTCGCTCGTAGTGTGAATAAAGCAGGTCGCACACCAGAAGCGCCGCTCGGTGGTGCGCCGCGCAGCACCACACAGCGCCATGTATTTTAGAATTCTAAACATAGGTTTCTATCAGGATACACACAAAGGCGCCGCAAGTCGGCGGCTGTCGGCGGCGCCCGGCCACGGCTCAGGACGCAATTCATTTTTCAGCCGCGCCACAGAGCGCCATCTGATTAGTTTCATGTTAAATATCATTCGAATGTGCGCGTCTGGTGTGTGATACTTTAAACTGTCATGTTTGCGCTGTGTCGCGGCGCCGAGCAGCGCTTCTAGTGTGGGACCTGCTATACTTTAAACTGTCATGTACGCGCCGTGTTGCGCGGCGCTTCTGGTGTACGACCTGCTTAAGACTTTAAACAGAAGTCTTTTCTTCATTATTGTGTTATATAGCTGAGTAAAGCCACCATCACACTAGTGTTTGAGCATGCGAAAGTCTGTCGTACGGAGCTGCAAAAAGGGGCGGGATTAAGCAAGATGATTAGACATCAAAAAAGCAAACGTTTGCTCCATATTTGAAATCTCTGTCCAGAGAGGTCATGTTTTGATCTTCGATTGGTTGCACACAGTCATGTTATGCAATTTCGCAGGTCAGAGTTCACCAAGCTTGAACTTTGCAATGCAGTGAACTGTGAAACTTGTCGCACAAGCTTGTGTTTCTGGTTTGGCGCATTCGCTTGTGTATGAACGGAAGTCTATGGGGCAAAAAATGCAGCGTGATCGTGGCTTAAAGCTGCTTTTTAAAAAATATTTACTTTTTATATTAATAATAATAATAATAATAATAATAATAATAATAATAATAATAATAATAATTCCTTACATTTATATAGCGCTTTTCTGGACACTCAAAATGCTTTACACATTGGGGGGAATTTCCTCATCCACCACCATTGTGCAGCATCCACCTGGATGACACAACGGCAGCCATATTGTGCCAGACAGCACACCACACACCAGCTGATTGATATATGGTATAGGGGTGGTTAGGAGGCCACTGGACAAATTTGGCCAGAATGCCAGGGTTTAACCCCTACTCTTTTTCAAAGGGCATCCTGAGATTTTTAACAAAGACAGAGAGTCAGGACCTCAGTTTAACATCATAAGAAGTATAGAGTCCCTATCAATATCCTGGGGCGTTAGGACCCACACAGACTGCAGGTTGAGCGCCCCCTGTGGGTCTCACTAACACAACTTCCGGCAGCAACCTAGCTTTCCCATGTGGTCTCCCATCCAGGTACTGACCGGGCACAGTGGGCGACCATGTGACAGTTGCCGAGAGCTAGCTGCCGGCAATGCTAATATTAAGGCAGGGTTTGATTGGTGGTTTGTTACTGGTGGATCTCATGCGAGTGACATGTTAATCCCGCCCCCCTTGAAGTAGTAAACCTCAATCAAAGGAAAGATACTGTTAAAAAGGGAGGGGATGTTGTTTGAATTAAATGTTTAATTGTATAATACAATAAACACATCAATAGTCCAGTTAAAAATCAATAAGAATTGTACATATTGATTTTATTTATCTAATTGATTGATTGATTAAGCTGTGGAACAGAAGGTTAAAACATTCTGATTTAATATTATGAAGTCAAAAAGGATATAAAAACCCTTTGTGGATTAATTGGTGTCAGTAATATCTATAATATGCCTTTGAAAATAAATAGAGGCCTGATTAGAAGCCTGTTTCTGACACAGAATTAAAATTGAGACATTATCTTTTATTTGACTTATTTCTTTGTACAGTTCTAGTTTTTTTTCTTCTCAATTTATAAAAAACATTTACAATTTCAGTATTTAAATGAATAATTGGAAGAAAAGCATCTACATCTCTACATTTCTAAGGTGACAATTTTTGGATGATTAAAAATATCTGCCATTAAATATAAGTCTCATGCTCAGACTTCATGGCCATGGACCATGGGTCCGAAATGTCAGATGGATACAATTTTGGAAACACCAAAGTTTTAAAGTCATCATCTCATTGGTTGAATTCTATAGGGTTTCCAAGACAAGTGTGTGCATGATGCATGATGGCAAACCTCTTTGAATGTATTAAGAAATCCATCATGTTTACAGCTGTGACAATCATCATAATACATTGTGGGTTCTTGAAAGTATGTGTAGTGCATCATTGTTAGATTTCAAGACACCAGTACTGCTATTCAACAAAATTAACTTGATTGGTTGCTTTACATGTCAGTCATAAAGCATCTGGGTGGTTTCATATAGCCATCATTGACATGAAACTATCTTGATGACGCCAAGTGATTTGATTTCCTTCGAAAGGGTCTTTATTAAACTTTCAACTCACCAACTTTCTCGCCCTTTAGTGAGTCCCAAATATTGCAGTTGAAGTCATCATAACCAGCAAAGATGAGGCGTCCAGACACGGAGAGAGCCACTGATGTAACTCCACTGTTCAGGGCTGAATCCTGGTAGCAGATCACTTCTTGATCGGCGCGAATATCGTACATCTTGCATGTGCAGTCATCCGAGCCAGTGATGAACGCAGTGGCAGAGGGTAAGAACTGCAGAAAGAGGAAGATTTAGACTTGTAAGCTTTGCTGGGCACACAGACTTTTAATTTTCAGTCAGCTAGCACAATTGCTTACGCTTCAGTTACAAAATTTCTTTAAAAATCAATGATCTTCACCCCCTGATTGTTATACATATAAAGGGGGTCTCAGACCGGACAAGAAGCACTGCATTAAATTCCACTTTTGACACAGTCATCAAAATTTGGTCATTTATTTTACTCCAGTGTTTTCAATGGAGTGATGGTGCTAGCGTTTACACGTCTTTCATCTTGTTTCACGGTTGAACAGCTAAATGAATGCTTATTAAATGAAAAGAACCTTATTAAATTAAAAATAGTCACAGAAACTTTTCATTGGAAGTTCATCGCTGGCTGAAAAACACTAGCTGTGCATAGAGCCCATTGTAAAAACTCAAATCTTGGAAACTGTTGGAAAGTTAATGTCATCATTATCGTTACTAGATTTACATCCACCCTTTTTAATGCAAATTTTGAAATATCAACATTAAAAAATGCTTAATGGAGATGTCAAGATGTGCATGCATTTTAAAAATGCACGTAAAATAGGATACACTTTCAGGATAAACTTTTTATTTGATAATGATAATAAGAAATGCGCATAAACCAGGACGGAAACACTCATTAACTGAATAAAGTCCAGCATGCGTATCGAAATTTGTTTTTACAGATCATGTGATAACAAAATGGCCACCACGAGACAGCATCTGTGGCGCGATTACATTGTAAGACATCTTAAAGGTTGTTTTGGTCATTCTAAAATACCTCAGCCAAAGTCTGTCATCAAAGTGGTTCAGTATTATCACCTCCAAAAAGAAAATCTCCAAAAGCCACACACATTCATTGCGTTCTATCATTGTAAGTCATTTCAAGAGTTCGCGCTTAGATATTACTTGGTAATATTAGTAGGTTTGGCATGCTGTCCCAGGAGAAAACCTTGAGATCTGAGATAATTAAGCATGTCAGGGGATATGAAATCAGGTAGTTCTTGATAGCTCTCCCTAGTAAAGAAGGATGGATGGGGGACAGGGGTGCTTTCAAGAAGTGGCCAGGCCACCCCTGTGAAAACTCTGGCCACAGTATGATTTTGCTGTTGACATTATTAATTCAAATGTACTTGCGTAAATTCACAATATTTCAATAAATAAATAGCAGCCACTAAAATATTGTGGATTGATTGGTGCCACTGATGTAGCTGATTCACCCCTACCTCCCCCCATCATCGTTGACAGCACGCACACACCTTCAATAGAAAGCAATGGCAATTTGTTATTTACCTTAAGGTACATCAATAGAAGAAGCTGTATCAATAATAATAATGATGTGGCTCAAAAATAAATATGAATTAATTATATTATTAGAGTCTGTATAGTCAGTGTGTGTGTATATAGTAATGCCTTTTCTTCATTTGTTTGTTTTATTAATTCATTTATTATTCTTCATTAATTATAGACATGACATACTCTATGCTGTACAATAAAAGTATGCGAAATTAACTGATTATTTATTTATATATATATATATATATATATATATATATATATATATATATATATATATATATATATATATATATATATATATATATATATGTGTGTGTGTGTGTGTGTGTATGTATATGACAGGTGTTTTAAACTAAAATAGATTTTTTTATTTATTGAATTTAAATTTATTGATTTTTTTAAAAGATTAATAGAGTTTTTAAAGAGTAATAAATTAAATGAATTAAGACCACATTATTTTATTTACCCGAAACAAAAATATAACATCACACTGAATTATTTTTGTGTGTGTGTGTGTGTGTGTGTGTGTGTGTGTGTGTGTGTGTGTGTGTGTGTGTGTGTGTGTGTGTGTGTGTGTGTGCGCCACTGCAAGACTTGGTGCGGCCTCTTCTTGCCACCCCTAAACATTTTCTGGGGGCACCACTGTGGGGGGACTCTTCAAAACGAAGATAAGGGAGTAATACTAGTTGGGAGATTTATTGTGAGTCGGGAATGATCCGATTGGAATGCTAATGATTACATATGGGAGACCAGCCGTGATCATATCACATGCTCCTCTCGAAACTTCACTTATTATAAAGGAAAAAAAGGCCCACAGTGGCTTCTCCTACCTAAGCAAATTTTATTTAATGTTTTGATATTTGGTGCCAGTTAATCAGGAAGTGAAAATTTAGTTCTCTTTGACTCATTGGATGGAAACAGTGCTTTATTCGTAAATGTTTTATGTGATATTTTGATTTTGCGTCAAAATTTTAATCGGTATCTTTGGATGGAAACATAGAAAGGAACCAGAAACCAGAAAAGAAACCAAAAATGTATTTAAAAAAATCATATGAAGCTCCGAAAACCCTTTTTTGCTCTAGAAAACTTGTAAAAAAAGACTTTTTTTTGCCAATGCCAAGCATATGCATCATATCACTATGGGTAATACACCACATGGTCATTAGTGCAGCACGCAAATATTGTATAGCTGGTAGTAAATGAAACATGCAAGAAAGGACATGGATGGACAAAATCCTTTTTACTGATTATTTGGTGCACAAATTGTTCTTGGAGCTTCATTTGATTACAGTTGAACCACTGAAGAAAACACTTAAAATTTGACAATGTTTTTGATTCCTTTTCTGGACTTTTCTGAACCATTACTGTATATGTAGAAGGAGAAAGCTCTCGGATTTCATCTAAAATACGTTCATTTGTGTTCCTTAATGACAACACATGGCCATTAGTGCTACAAAATTGCTCTTGGAGCTCCATATAACTACTAATGAACCACTGAAGACCCATACTGTGCTGCAACCCTTCAGCGTTTTCTGAAATATTTGGCGTTAAACTTACTGAGATGGCATTGATGTCACTTGTGTGACCCTGGAAGGTCTGCTTGCACTGGCCATCTCTGATGTCCCACAGCTTGGCCAGAGAGTCGCAAGCTCCAGAAATGAACATGTTGTTGTCGGGGGACAGAGACAGACACATGCAGTCGCCAATGTGGTTCAGGAAAACCGTCTTTTGCTTTCCAGTCTCCAAATCCCACAGTGCACTGGAAAACAAATGTGAAGAAATTGAAGGAATTAGAGCACAAGGCATGTTTTCTGATTGGTTGCCAAGCTATGACGTTTTGGTCCATTGACATCCTTATTTACAGCATTATTAACTTTAATCCACACTTTTCGTTAGGAGCCACAGGCATTCATTTTGTTTTGCATGTATTTGTTTTTTTCACTCTTTATAAATTCATTTTCCTTCGGCTTAGCCTCTATTTCAGAGGTCGCCAAATGTTTTACGTCCTTCCAGTCGCAACCAATTACTGGGGAAAAACTCCTTCACCACTTTTAGTTTATCCAATTCACTTGTAGCGCATGTCTTTGGACTGTGGGGGAAACTGGAGCACCCGGAGGAAACCCACTCCAACACAGGGAGAAAATGCAAACTCCATACAGAAATTCCAACTGGCCCAGCCAAGACTTAAACCAGCGACCTTCTTGTTGTGAGGCGACAGTGCTAACCACTGAGCCACCGTGCCCCCCTAACTCCTTAGTGATATTAAGCAAAAGTCAAAATGCTTGCCATACTAAACAATAATTGGCTAAGAAAGACTTTTTACTTCAGTAATTAAAATAAAATGGCTGATTTTTCATTGATTTTAGGTTTCATTTTATTAGAAAATCCTGTCATTTGGAGGGAAAGTTCAATCAAAAAATTAAAATATTGTCATCATTTACTTAAAATTGCATCTTCCGTGCAATCCAAGTGAATGGGACTGAAATATTCAAGCTTTAAAATAGATTTTGTTATAGCATAATAGCTTTCTGTACACGTCAAACGAAAATAAAAAAAATTGTTGGTTAAGATCATTAAGTGTTAGGTCCCTATCATACACCTGGCGCAGTGTGGCGCAAGGCGTGACGCAGTAGTCTTTTGGTAGTTTCAGCTTGGCGCCAGAGTCGTTTTGAGGCGTTGTGCTACGCTGTTTAAATAGCAAATGCATTAGTGCTCATTTGTGCGCCCATAGGCATTCTGGTCTAAAAAGGAAGGCGTTCTGAGGCGCACTGCTGGCGCGTTGCTATTTTAAGAAACTATGATAGATTTTTCATTAGACCAAAACTAACCCGGTCTAAACTCCGGCTCAGAGTTGCGCCTCGCTTACACACTGCTTAATACGCACAAGAGAGCAATAGGCAAATATCTTTACATATGAAAAAATGTAAATATTAAGGATATATATATATAGGATATAATAAGAATAGATATAGGATATAAATATAAAGGATTAAAATATTACAAAACATATTATTTTCTAGCCTACATAAATATGAAAAATCACTGCTTTTATGTCTTCTTCATCTCGGGAGGCTTTTTCAGTTCATTCATAACAATTTGCTTTTGTATACTGTTATTATTATTAGCAGTATTATTTATTATATCCATATTTATATTTGTTTTATTAAAAACAAGCTTAGATTTGCCCACCTGTCAGGTTTTAGACCATATGGGGCACAGCATGTGTTTTAGGATATAACTCAGGTTTTTGAGCACATTTTGCTATTATTATTCATTTATTCGTTTGCTGGAAATTAGAACTGAATTTAGAAATAGTTTTGAAACGAATATTTGTGCTTAACAAACAAAATTAATTATATATAAGCTAATTGATGTCTGTGCGTAAAGGTTTCCCTATCCAAGAGCGAAAGTGAAAGTAGATCCATTATCTCTCATTCTCACGCGGTAGATGCTCTGTTTAACAGTTTTCTGTTAAAAAACTGTCAACTGTTAACTGTTTGCTAGTGAAATGCTCATTTTTTCCACTTAGACTTACTTTGCGTCCTGTAAATAGTGAATGCGCTCTGGTGGCGCGACGCAGCTGACTCTTAAAGGGAATGGGAGATGAGACTCTAATTGGTTTATTCTTAAAACACACCTATAACTCATTAAGAAAATGAACTCAACCCTTTTAGACCATGCGCCGAAGCGCAAGGCAGATTTCCCGTCCTTAAATTAGCAAAAACGCGTCCTGACATGCCCTGAAAGCATTTGCGCCCTGCGTTTTGCACTTTGCGCATGGACTGTCAAAATAGAGCCCTTAGTCATTAAGCATCATCCAGGAACAGAAGTACTTTAGATCCAACATATTTTTTAGATAAAATCCACAAGCTCTCTTAAGGCTGATTTATACTTCTGCATATGTTCTGGCGCAGCCTGGTTGCATAGCCCTTGCTGTGGCTATTGCAGACGCTGACGCACCTCTTCGAAATTGTAACTACCTGTCGCAATGACGTGTATCGCAAGCTCTGTAATTAGTCAGCTTAATAGCGCTGATGAGTGTGGGTGGGACCTAAAGCTGCACGAAACCGTTGGAGCGAGTGTTTCCCGCCTCAAAATGAGTAAGTTTAAGCCACTTCTACACTAAGGTAGCGTTCAGAAAAACACAATACACCAGCGTAGAAACTCGACACAGAGGAACATAAAAACCTCACTGCCAGCTAGCGGTTTGGAAGTGTTCCTGCAGAGCAACTCAAACAGTGCACAGAAGTATAAATGCATGGCATTGCCGTGGGTCAGGCCCGGATTGGCTAATCGGGAGGACCGGGAGAATTCCCGGTGGGCCGGTCCGTTTTTTGGCCGCGAGGGCCGGTGTCCCTAGTTCCAGAATCTATTGCTCTCAGCAGTCACACTTTTTAAAAATAATTTATTTATTTACTTGACCACAGCCTTCTTATTTATTATTTTACCGCAGCTCTGCTCTTTTTATCTATTTTCTCGTAGCCTCGTGAGCAGGATGCAGCCTGCAGGTTAATGATGATATAACTAGATAAGTCACCATTCATCATACAGTTGTTGTGGTACAGTGGTTAGTACGCTAATTTATGACGCGGCCAACCTGGGTTCGGTCCTTGTCTAAGTAACATTTTTTTTTTTTCATTTTTATTGTCAAGACATAATACTGTAAGGGTTGTTGCACATTTGAAGTTCTAAAAGAGCTTTTTTCTCAAAAAAGACGTGATAGTGTAATTAGAAACTGAATTGGAAATAACCTTTTTTAATATAGTCAGTGGTGAACTGAGGTGGGCCGGTCTGAGGCTTGAAACTCCAGGGCTGAAAAAGAGTCCCCCTCCGGCCCTGCCGTGGGTCACGCCAATCACTTGACGCAGAAATATAAATCAGGCTTTATTCTCCATTTGGAGCAATGGTCCAGAAAATAAATCAAAAACATTATCTATGTGTCTTCAGTGTTTCAAATGGAATCATAGAAAGCTCCAACAACAATTTTGTGCACCAAAAATTCAGTAAAAACGACTTTATCTATGTCCTGTCTTGAATGTTTCGTTTCCTACAGGCAATACAATGTTTGCATGTTGTGCTAATGGCCAAATGTTGTATTACCCACAGTTATATGATGCATATGCCTGTGCACACAAGGAAGAGAAAACATTGGCGAAAAAAGTTTTTGGCGCACAAAAGTGTTTTTGGAGCTTCGTATGATTACATTTGAAGACATTTTTGGTTTATTTTCTGGACTTTGAATGTCTCTATACCATTGCTGTCAATGGAGAGCTCTTGGATTCCATCTAAAATATGTTAATTTCTGCTCCGAAGATGAAGTGATGAAGTGGTTGCGAACTATTTATATGGACTGGATTTAAACAAATAAATTAAGTTGAGCATTACTAAATTTAATTTGTTTGTTTAAATTCAGCCCATATCCCTGCATAAAAATCCAGCTTAAACCAGCCTAGGCTGGTTGGGTGGTTTTAGCTGGTTTCCAGCCATTTCCAGCCTGGTCTTAGCTGGTCAGGCTGGGAGATGACCAGCTAAAACCAGCTTGATCAGCCTAGCCAGGCTAGGAGTCCAGCCAAAACCAGCTATGTCCAGCTTTGACCAGGCTGGTCAAGCTGGCTTTAGCTGGATTTAGCTGGTCATTTTCCAGCCTGACCATCTAAGACCAGACTTGAAATGACTGGAAACCAGCCTGGAAATGGCTGGAAAACCAGCCTAGGCTGGTTTAAGCTGGATTTTTCAGCAGGGATAACTTGTGTGCAACCCCTTACCTTTAAAAATGTGAGTAAAATCCAATGGATCATGTCTTTCAGCGTTCTCTATTTTAGCAGATTGTAACAAAACCATTGATTTAAACGTAAAAGATAGTCACAAACCATGTGGTGTCACCGGAAGAGGTGACGATCTCAGTGTCACTTATGAAACGGCAACAGGACAAGTAACCTACGAATAATAGAGAGACACAACATGGCAGATACTTGCAGACAAGTATGCGAGAAAGTAAAGTCTCTTGTTTGATCTTCAGGTGTGTTCTGTACCTGTGTGAGCATCCAGCTCTTTCACAGTCTTGATTACGGGTGTCTTCAAGTTGTAGACGGTACACATGTTATCCAGTCCGCCGCTGGCCACGAGATTTCCAGAAGGAGCGTATGAACAGGTCATCACCCATGAGGACTTCAGGGGAACAGCATTGACCTGATGAAAGAAGCAAAAAAAAAATGGTGAATTTTATTGAACTTTTTCATTTGTGCATCATCAAATGTAATCGCAAAACTAATTAAAACTGGTAATAATATCATGCAGCATTCCAGTTACGCTCTTATTGACTCTACATACTATATAACTGCAGGCTAACTATGTTTATATATAATTATATTTAATTATTAATTATTTATTATTTGCTAAAAATATTTATTTATATGTATTTATATTTATTGTTAATAATTGATTATTATTTGCTAGTTAATAGTTAATATTATTAGGAACTAATAAAGTTATGGTAACTAATAACCTTGACTTTTCTAGTTTTGAATACAATGCAATAATGTGTGCTTTTTGTAAAGCTGCTTTGAAACAATAATTATTGTGAAAAGCGCTATATAAATAAACTTGAATTGAATTGAAGAGACAGAAATAAGTATTTTCACAACTGATTATATTCTGTAAAAAGCTATTTCTTTACTTTAAAAAAGTGAGTAAATCCATTGCTTTTAAAGCGATTAGAGCACGTCATGATTTTGTAAAGTATAATGCGATCAACATCTGTGTTGATCCTGGAGCATTTTGTTGGAAAATGTGATCCATAGCTATTCCCTACCGCTAAACCCAACCATAACTGCAAATTATTCCACAAATCAGATCAATAGTTGGAAAACAATCATGTAGAAGTGCATAAACCAAACCATAAGCCTGAACGTAACATAAACAGTAAACATTTCCCTTAATTCTCAATGGAATGTTGTTTCGGGATCAACATAGATGTCAATCCAGGAACATGTCCTACTTGGTGAAGTCAAGTTGGCTGCAATTAGTTGCCTTAAAAATATTATATGAATAAACTACACTCCAAAAATTATGTTTGTTGTTTGTTCAAACTACTTATTTAAAATGAGCTAAACAGCAGGGTTCTTTGAGACAACTTAATTGTTTTGTGTTCAATCCACTTACATTTCTAAAAACTAATAGGTTAACTTGATTCCATCGTGTTGTCCCAAAACAAATCGATGAACCCAACATTTTTCACAGCGTATGTTGATAACGCTAAATATTAAGTTAGGCTGACCTAATTGTAAGAGATTTATAATAGATATACTCACATTAAAAAAAAAAAATTAAGGCAACGATTTTATTCACTTTTTAAAAGTAAGTTATCACGTTTTAGTGTTCAAACCTCTCCTTTAAAATAAAAATATTTATACAGTATATTTAGTTAATAATTTCTTTAATACCTAATTTCACACAGGACATTACACTAAAAAGTGATCGGCTTAAAATGTGAGTAAACTCATTGCCTTCAAATGACTAAGTACACTCAAAAAACTCTTTGCTGCTTGTTTAAACTTCTTATTTAAAATGTGTTAAATCAATACAATTCTTGAGTGTTTTGAGAAGACAACTTAATTGTTTTATGTTCAATCTACTTACATTTGTAAAAACTATTAAGTTAACTTAATTCCATCGTGTTGTCCCAACACAAATCGATTGTGTGGAACCCAGCATTTTTTTACAGTGCATGTTGATAATTCTAAATATTAAGTTAGGTTAACTTAATTGTAACAGAAATATAATAGATTTACTCACATTTTTAAAAAATTAAGTTGACTTGTCCTTTTTAAGGCAAGGATTTTATTCACTTTTTTAAAGTAAGTTATCACGTTTTAGTGTTCAAACCTCTGCTTTAAAATAAAAATATATGTATTTAGATGATAATTTCTTTAATACCTAATTTTATACAGGACATTACACTGTAAAAAGTGATCGGCTTAAAACGTGAGTAAACTCATTGCCATTAAATGACTAAGTACACTCAAAAAAATCTTTGCTGCCTGTTTAAACTTTTTATTTAAAATGTGCTAAATCAATACAATTGTTGAGTGTTTTGGGAGGACAACTCAATTGTTTTTTGTTCAATCCACTTACATTTGTAAAAACAATTAAGTTAACTTAATTCCATCATGTTGTCCCAACACAAATCGATGAAGCCAGCATTTTTTACAGTGCATGTTGATAATTCTAAATATTAAGTTAGGTTAACTTAATTGTAACAGATTAATAATAGATTTACCCACATTTAAAAAAATTAAGTCTACGTGTCCTTTTTAAGGCAAAAAATTTATTCACTTTTTTAAAGTAAGTTATCACGTTTTAGTGTTCAAACCTCTGCTTTAAAAATAAAAATATATGTATTTAGATGATAATTTCTTTAATACCTAATTTTATACAGGACATTACACTGTAAAAAGTGATCGGCTTAAAACGTGAGTAAACTCATTGCCTTCAAATGACTAAGTAGACTCAAAAAATCTTTGATGCTTGTTTAAACTTCTTTTTTAAAATGCGTTAAATCAATACAATTCTTGAGTGTTTGGGGAGGAAAACTCAATTGTTTTATGTTCAATCCACTTACATTTGTAAAAACAATTAAGTTAACTTAATTTGTGTTGGGACAACATAAAGGAATTGAGTGGAACCCAGCATTTTTTACAGTGTAAATGAACAACATGCATTACTGCAACATGCTTACTTATAAAAACTAAGTTAGTTAAGTCAACCTAACAGTTCTCAATTACAACAGAAATACTTAAATGTTTTTAAGTAAAATCAACATTTTCAAGGCAATGGGTTTACTCACTTTTTATGCTGTATATGATATAATGCAAAAATATATGTCCTGCAAGAGCTACAGCTGACTTAGCTTGTTACAGTTTGATGTACATTGTAAAAAATGCTGGGTTCAGCACAATTCCCAACACAAATCAATTAGGTTATCATAAATGTTTTTACAAATACAAGTGGACTGAACATAAAACATTTAAGTTGTCCCCAAAAACCTCAGTAATTGTATTTTTTTAGCTTATTTTAAATAAGTGGTTTGAACAAGCAGCAAAAAATAATAATTTTTTTGAGCGTAGACTGTAAAAAACTGCTGTTTACAACATGAAGGAATTAAGGTTTTTTTAAGGGGATTTTTACCAATTTAAGTTAATTGAACATAAAGCATTTAAGCTGTCCCCCCAAAAAACTCAGTACTTGTGTTGTTTTAGCTTATCTTAAATAAGTCGTTGAACAAGCAGCAAAAAAAAAATAAACTAGAGTAGACTGTAAAAAATGCTGTTTACAACATGAAGAAATTAAGTTTTCTTATTAGATTTTTACACATTTAGGTTAATTGAACATAAGGCATTTAAGTTGTCCCTCAAAAAACTCAGTAATTGTGTTGTTTTAGTTTATTTTAAATAAGTCAATTGAACAAGCAGCAATAAAGCAATTGTTTGTGCACAGCCCACGATATTTATAGACAGCTAATCTATATAATATACAATAACTTAAAATGATTGCTAATCTTTTCTTAATGGATATTTCAAAAGTTCGGCCTTAGCTGATGATTGAATATGGAGCTTGTTTGGCATACTGTCCCGGGAGAAAGCCCTGAACTCGTGAGATCCTCGAGCACGGGGTTCCCTCCCATTGCAGGGTGAGAGGGGAGTCCGAGTTCAGGTAGGTCATGAGAACTCCCCCTGCTTGATAATGATGGAAGTAGATTAATGCTATGAAGTGTCTATGCTGTCAATTTAGATTTGTCAATTTACTTATGTTACATGTTTTTTTTTGTTGTTTTTTTTACCGGAGAGCCCGGTGAAAACCCATGCAAACACAAGGAGAATATGCAAATTCCGCACAGAAATGCCGACCTGGCCAGGAAGTGTCCGAGCTGGTGACATTCTTGCTGTGCGGCCGTGGTGCTAACCACTAGGCCTCCGTGCTGCCCTGACTAGGAAATGGGAGGAGTAGGGGTGGAAGGGAGGATTCTTCAAGACGAAGATGGCTGAAGTAAGATACTCTGGTTATTTATAGTGGTTAAGGAGTCGTCTGATTGGTGAATCAGTGTTAGCTAATGTGCACCAGGTGCTATCATTCATAAGCACGTGCTCCTCTCGAAATTTCACAAAACTTCACTTAAATCACCTTATTTCCAGAGTGAGCATCCCAGATGAGAAGTTTGCCATCCTGTGATGCACTGACCATTAGTCTAAAAAAAATAGGGAAGAAAGAGTGGTAAAGACAACAAGAAAATATATTATTCTGAACACCGGACATAAGATTTTTGTATCAAATTGCTTATTTTTCTACAATGCTTTTAATCTTTCTGTGTCCCAGACACGTTGAGTACAGCTTCTTGAACACAGCAAGGCTTAAAGCCTGTTTCAGGCCTCTGACCCTGATAATTGATCTAACTAAGAATTAGCTAATTCAAGGTGACCACAAGGTTTAGCTGATTTCTGTGTGAGAGCTATTAACCTGGTTGAGCAGATCACGTGACAACAAAGGGCAACATATATTTAACTTTCTGACATGTTTATCTATTTTTTTTACCAAGCCCTCAATACAGTATGAAAATCATCATACCTTGTGAAAATCAATACCTTTACTCACTTTTAGTCAAAGTAGTAGGTTAGGGGAAGGCTGCATAACATTTCAAAGACTGAAATGTGATTTGATTTCAGGCTGTATGTCAAATAAAGTCATTATTTCAAAGGGGTATGATGACTTTCTATAGTCTATAGTTTAGCATGTCTCGAATGTAACTGGATTTGGTTCGGAATGATGCTTTCACCTGTTGTCTGTACACCAATGCATGGCGTAGATTTTGGCCAGGTGACCTTTGAGGGTCTTTCTGGTCTTGAGTTGGACCCGAGGGGCTGGAGCCACTCCAGCAGCGGCTGCCGCCATGTCTGTGTCATGGGCTGCTTTGCGAGCCGCCTAGAAATGGAAGCCAATAGTTTGTTACATTAGCAAATCGTTCACATTTAATGATTTATTTTTAATCTGTGTTCCTGTGTCAAATTTAAGTGTGGAAAGAGCCAGATTTACTAAAGAGTGCTAAAAAGCACTGATGTAGGTGCAAGTGATCTACAGACAAAGCACACACTTATAAAGAAAAACAGCTCATTAGGGTATCAGTTAGGTTGCAAGCAAGCCGGACCAACGGTTAAAACATGGTGTTAAATAATAGAGCAGATACTAGTAAAATGACCTCAGTAGATCATGTTGTTTGACTTCAAATACGTTCAGAACAATTTTGTGTCTGAAAGTGAAACTCCTACAAATTCATATGCAATAAGGTCAACTGCAGAAATCCTAAGTTATTAGTGGTTTTTAATCATTCGCTGCATGCATTTCATCAATCCTGACAGTAGATATAAATACAAGACTAAACACCAATCTCACCTCAATCTGTGTCTTCAGGCCTTCAGCCTCCTTTTTCATCTGTTCCATTTCACCCATGGCTGCTGTTGATCGGGGTGTTTAATAGCACAAGCTAAAAGCAAAAAAACAAAACAAAAAAAAAACGAAAATTAATACGAGTAATATAGTCATATCCTAGTTGAAAATGGCTATATATGCAATAAAATAAATCTGAACTAGGCCTTGAGGCTATTACATCACCTGTATTGATCTAATAATAATACGTATAAAACTTAATAGAGATCAAGTATTGATGACTATATTGAAATCTGACTTTGTTTCAATGTTAAAAAAACTCACTGTACAGTAATTAAGCTGAGTGTAAAATCTCACTAAGCAAGACAGAAATAGTGGAATGATATGTGTCATTTAAAAACTGTAGAGATTAATCTGATTTGGAAGAGTTTGCTAATATTTTATAGGAAATGCTAAGCAGAAAATGCTTTACAGCTCAGGCGTTAATTAGATGTACTATTCAAACATTGACATCTGCACCAAGCAGCTTAAAAGGCATCAAGGAAAACTCCCAAATGAGTCCTTCAAAACTGAACCAGTCCCGTTGAAGCCTCCTGTTCACATTAAAATACTGAATACATATGCAATTTCAAATAAAAAAGCTAAATTGTATTTGCATCAGACTAATGGTAATTTAAAATCCTCAATATGGAAGCAATCAAGCCTTCCCGTTAACAGTAATGTGCAAAAAAGCAGGCAGATCTGCAACAATGCAATCTGCATCTAATGCAATGGTAATCAACTTAACCTGAGATCTGCTTAAATATCAAAGGTTTAAAAAGTTATATGGAGATACTCGACCGCCGTATGAATTTACCTCGAGAAAACTACGAGAAATTGTCAAGCTGGAAATCCTAATTAACTTAAATGACTGTTAAATAGAGACTAGTCTTCTGTAGAAACCATGATCTTGCATTGTGTAGCTGACGATCGATTGATCATATGATATAATAGCTACAAGATCATGATGAGTTCAGCTCTTGATGAGAGCACAGTTGTTTTATTGATGCCGAGGAGGGCTAGAAGAAAGGTCTAAGCCCCTGCAGGAGCTCCCAGGGGGGTGGTTTATCAAATCTCCTGTCATCCGATTACCGACTGCTCTTTGCGACGAGATCAGTTGGTACCCGGGGTTCGGAGATCAAAGACAAAACGCAATGAAAAGAGGAAGAAATGACCTTTTTTGAGTGTATACCTTCTGCGATGTTTGATTTATGTGATCGATTTTACAAGAATGTTCGTCTGGATGCTATGAATCTCATGACTTTTAAGCTTAAGAGCAGCTGTAGCATTAGTTTAATCCTACAAATTGGTCAAGTTTACAAGTTGCGACCTCATGATCTGTTTAGAACCAAACATCCAGAGGAATGCATTAGTATAAAAGCCAAAATATTATTGACATATATTTAAGTGCAAAGTAGTATTACTTACTACATGTTTAAGGTCAATGAGGATTAAGTTTAGGGCTAGTTGAATGCAATTATATGCATAGTTAATTGCGATTACTGTAGTAAATGTGTATCAAGGACCAAATTTGATTCTGAAAATCTTCAGTGCATTCTCGAAATACCAATTGAAATCAATAAAAATAAACAAAATTCCAAATTACCATTACTTGATAGGTTGTTTCAGGTAATTCTCCAAAGATTAAACTAGGATCACTACAAGTTATATTCTTAAAATGCTTTTTTTTTTTTTATTTAACACATTTTACTAAGCATTTTGCATCTGTTTGTCACATTCTAAGAGTTTTTGTGCATTATACTTTCATACAAAGTTACTAAAAAGGCATGGAAATGTCTTAAAGAGATAGTACACCCAATGGTTTTAAGCCTTCATGGGTTTTTTTCTTTCATTGAACACAAAACTAGACATTATGTAGAATGCTGGTATGCATTGACTTCCGTAATAGGAAACATAAAAGACTCTAGAAGTCAATGGCTAGCAGCATTCCTCCAAATACCTCAACAGAAGAAAAAAACAAAGTCTAATTGGTTCCGACCAATCAGAAAAGTGAGAAGGAATTTTCACTTTTGGGTAAACTATCCTCTTTAAGCCCAAGTTTTATAGATTTGTTCGCCAGTTCAGATCACTGCACGACCTAATAAAAGACGACGAACAAACTCACCTCACTACCAACAAAGGCTTCTTGTCTTCTCTATTACTCCAAGTCTCTCTCTCTTTCTCTCAGTCTCTTTTCTGCTTAGTCCACAAAACAGCTCTTCAATCGTATCTCTCTGTGCCTCCCACAGGTTCCCCAACAGACAGGATGCAACTTACCTGTGGAAAAACTCTCTCGTCTCTTCCCCCGTCTCTGCAAGAGGAACAGATGAGGATTGGAGGGGATGAAGGAGATCAGGGATGAAAGGATAAGCCAAAAGATGGGCAGAGAAAGGGTAAGAGAGAGAAAGAGAGAGGGGAAAGGGGGAGGGCAGGGAACAGGTAAACCGATTGCGATGGAAAATCAGGTTATGGAGTCGAAAGACGAAGCAAAAGTGAGCGCAGAAAGTGATGAATCCGGGATTATGCATGAGAGAAGTTGGATCATTGGTTAAAAACGCAACAAACTTGATTGAGCTACACCAATGGAAACCCAAGCAAAAGGCTTTAAAATAGTGACTGTGTTTTTAACTGTGTAAAATATTGGGTTTCACACAATTGCTTCATGTTCTTCCAACACAAATCCATTAAGTTAACTTAATTGTTTTAAGTGGATTCAACATAAAACAATCAGGTTGTCCCAAAAAAGCCTCAAGAATTGTATTAATTTGGCTCATTTTTAATAAGTTGTATGAAAAAAGTATAAAAAATCTGTGATTTTCAATGAATTTATACCACTTTTATCATGTAGGCGCTTTAGGCAAGCATTAAGGATAGTTTACCAATTATATTTCCAACCCAATGTTGCAGAATTTTAAATGGAAACCATTTAATTTTATTCATTTGATTTAGTTTAACCGTGTATCTGTTGGAAGTAAAGCAAGTAAGGTAAATTGGGTAAACACGAATACGTCAGATTCACAAACATCTTAGGAGTGTCGTAAAGTTCTCCGTATTGATTCTACAATCATTTTGCATCCTGTTTAAAGCATAATAGACTAGTTGTTATCTCATTAGAGCAGTTTAATAACCGATCTGCCATTTGTGTAAGGGTCATTGGTGTAGGTTTGGTAAAGGCTCAATAGGAGGGGGCTTGTTCTTTGGCTTTGAATTGGTTTGTCAGAGCTAATGAGTTGAGCTCGCCTAATCAGTTTCTAAGTGGATATCCGGGAATCTGCAATCCTGTTAAGGAATTAGAGCAGGTGAATCCGTGGAGCAGACGTCACGGGGGACACAAAGAGCAACAGAGGAAGAAAGTGAGGAAAGTTATTATTATGATAACTCCTCCTGATGGCTTACACTTCCGATCAGAATAGAGAGGAGTAATGATGGTGATCATTTGTTTGTGGTTTATTCACTGTATGCTCTCTAAAAGTGAAAGTGTGTTTTTACAGCAGTGTTTTAGAAGAAATGAGTTGCCAAAAAGAAAGTCCCCTAAAATGGTTCCTATGTAGGTTCCTAGCTGCAAACTCAAACCATTATACACATTTCCACTGCAGAAAATGAGGTTCTGGCTTGAAGAAACGCTATAATCCTATTGGGCAATGTAATCATGCAAATGTGTCAAACTGTGCATTTAATCTAATTTTAAAGGGGCAGTCCACCCAAAAATCTTAGTTCTGTCAACATCTACTAATCCTCAACTTGTTCCGAACCTTTTTGAGTTGCTTTCTTTCTTTTTAACACAAAGGAAGATACACCACCTGACAAAAGTCTTGTTGCCAATTCACATTTTAGGAAAAACAAATAATAAGTTGACTTCTAGTTGATCATTTGGTATCAGAAGTGGTTAATATGAAAGGCAAAGGCCTCTAGATTATGCTTATTTTACCAAAATAAAATATGATCATGCCTTGATTGTTAATTAGTTCATTAGGACAATAAGGTCTGACTTTGCTGAGACAAAGGTCTTGTCACAGAAATAATGTACAGTATAGAATATAAAGTCATGGTGCAGTGGAAACAGAGATAATAATTGTGTCTGACTCCCATGAGCTTGGAGGACTGCATCCATACATCTCTGCAATGACTCAAATCGCTTATTAATAAAGTCATCTGGAATGGCAAAGAAAGCGTCCCTGCAGGACTCCCAGAGTTCATCAAGATTCTTTGGATTCATCTTCAATGCCTCCTCCTTCATTTTACCCCAGGCATGCTCAATAATGTTCATTTCTGGCGTCTGGGCTGGCCAATTCTTGAGCAGCTTGACCTTCTTTGCTTTCAGGAGCTTTGATGTGGAGGCCTAAGTATGAGAAGGAGCGCTATCCTGCTGGAGAATTCACCCTCTCCTGTGGTTTGTAATGTAATGGGCAGCACAAATGTCTTGATACCTCAGGCTGTTGATGTTGCCATCCACTCTGCAGATCTCTCGCACACCCTCATACTGAATGTAACCCCAAACCATCATTGTTCCTGCACCAAATATGACTGATTTCTGTGAGAATCTTGAGTCCATGTGGATTCCAGTAGGTCTTCTGCAGTATTAGTGATGATTGGGATGCAGTTCAACAGATGATTCCTCAGACAAATCTACCTTCTGCCACGTTTCCAAATGATCAACTAGAAGTCAAGTTATTATTTGTTGCTCTTACAACTGGGATCGACAACAAGACTTTTGTCAGGTAGTGTACACTAAAGAATGTAAAAAAGACATCCACTGACTTTCATATTATTTATTGTCCCTATGTAGATGTTTTCCTCTCAACATTCTTCAGAATATCTTGTTTAGTGTTCAAACGAGGAAACAATTAGGATGAGCAAATGTTGAGGAAAATATCCTTTTTGGGTGAGCTATCCCTTTAAGACCCATTGGTATATCATACAGGAACAGATTTACTAAAAAGAGCAAGCGTAGAGACGCAGAAAAGTTAGATGTGGAAACTTCTGCATGTACACTCAACGGCCACTTTATTAGGTACACCTTACTAGTACCAGGTTGGACAACATTTTGCCTTCAGAACTGCCTTAATCCTTCGTGGCATAGATTCAACAAGGTACTGGAAATATTCTTCAGAGATTTCGGTCCATATTGACATTATAGCATCACGCAGTTGCTGCAGATTTGTTGATATCCCAAGGGTGCTTTATTGGATTGAGATCTGGTGACTGTGGAGGCCATTTGAGTACAGTAAACTCATTGTCTGAGATGGTTTGTGCTTGACATGGCGCGTTATCCTGCTGGAAGTAGCCATCAGAGGATGGGTACACTGTGATCATAAAGAGATGGAGAAGGTCAGCAACGATACTTAGGTCGGCTGTGGCGTTGACACAATGCTCAAGTGGAACTAAGGAGCCCAAAGTATACCAAGAAATTATCCCCCACACCATTACACCACCACCACCAGCCTGAACTGTTGCTGCAAGGCAGGATGGATTCATACTTTCACGTTGTTGACGCCAAATTCTGACCCGACCATCCAGTTGGACAAGTGTACCTAATAAAGTGGCCAGTGAGTGTATAATAAAGGACGCCACTCCTTTTCATTTACATAGTGTAAACAAAATGGGCTTTATAATATGCTTTTTAGGCAAACAGTGAACTGAATTCACAGAATCACCTTATGTGATTCATTTAAATAATCTCCTCCCATATAATTTGCAATTTGCATATCCCACAAATGCATGTGCAGCTGCTAAAGTCATTGTGCAAATCTTTTCACTTTCTTTTCATTAAATCTGCTCTATGTTTTATTTATTTTAGGAATTTAAGCATGCATGTCCTGAATAGTCCTGACAGTGTCTTAAAGGTATTTTCGATAAACTGACCTAACAACAACAGATATTGTAGCATTCTCTGAAGAGTTAATGGATCTAATGTGCAAGGTAAACATGCCAAGAAGAGCTTATTGTCTGAAGGCGTGTTGTAGGTAACTGCCAGTCTGCACAGGGCCATCTTCCTTTAAAATCCTCCTAACAGGTTGGCTCAAGTTCATCTGAGGGAGTGTTAAAACATACCATATACACTTTTATTGTATTTCTACGTTAATTTACTGGAAGCACTGTTGCCAGCAAGTTACCGCTACCGTCTCTTTACAGTAACTTACCTGTGAATATGTTTTACAATAGCAGGGTTGTACCGCATTTTCATTTAACAGAAAAATAAGCTTACCGCAACTTTTTTTATGGAAAAATTACTTTTACAGCATATTAACTTTACAGTTTGACAGTTTCACAGTACTTTTACTGTCATGTATTTACATTTTACTCTACAGTTTATTTACAGAGCAAAACCTTTATTTTTAGTATTTACTTTTGGATTTACTAACTTCATTTTTGTCTTCAACTACAGTAGCAGAACTTGATTACTTTGATAACAGTAGAATACCTCAAATTCCTAATATGCAGTAAGCTACTGTAAAAGTTTTAAAATTACCCACAATGCAGTGCATATTACAGTTATGAACTGTACAGAATGGATGTGGCAATTTACTGGCTGTTTTTGCAGTTACTAACTGTAAAATTGCAACAAAGTCTAGCAGTGAACTACAATAATAATGGGTTACAGATGTGAACAAATTTCAAATAAACCGGACCTAAATTGTCCTGCAATGGACAGTGATTAATACCTCATATCATGCAGCTTAGAGGAGAACAATAAATAAATAAAGAGATTCATATTCTCAAATGAGTTTAATTTTAGGTTAGCTAAAAATCTTAATTAAAAATACACTTTCATGGTGATAGATAGATAGATAGATAGATAGATAGATAGATAGATAGATAGATAGATAGATAGATAGATAGATAGAGAGATGGATGGATGGATGGATGGATGGATGGATGGATGGATGGATGGATGGATGGATGGATGGATGGATGGATGGATGGATGGATGGATGGATGGATGGATGGATAGATGGATGGATGGATAGATGGATAGATAGAAATGGACGGACGGACAGATATTATATTAAATTCATGACTGCAAAATAATAAACAAATAGAATCTGAGGATGTGAAAAATGTGTTTCAAGTCTGTTTGTTGAATTCAATAAATTATTTTCTATTTAAAAATGTCCAGTTCAGTTCATTACAATTTTTGAGTCAACATTTCTCCTCACCATTTCTTTTTTCAGTGTAGTCATGGATGACCCCTGTAAATGCAATGATGTAAACTGTAAGGCCTCGTAACTGTAACTGCAGCCTGATTGAGGCCACTTGAGAGATTTACCAGCTTTAATTAGTGGCCTTCCTGTGCTTCCTGATCACACGCTAATTTGCTGAAAGGCATGAACTCAAGACGCTCACAGAAACTGTGTCAGGGATGCTGAAGATTGGCACAAGTGTGCACCTCAGGGAATTGCAGTATCTATATACTGGACATTAATTATACACATTTTTTGGCCCTGAAATAATTGACAGTACATTTAGTGCAGTTAGGAGACCTGATGTTATCATGAAACCCCATGCTAACCATCAAATTTCTGAATCTCTGACTACTCGGTCACACAACCAATAAAGGCCTCTACTGCTTTTTCACTGTCAGAAATTAAAGGTGAGTCAGAAAACAAACCTTTACTATTAGTATTCGCGTAGTTTGTTGTCAATTCAAAAGCTTGACCATTGCTGATTTATCAAAAACATTATTTTATACACCTAAATACAAACTCAGTGGCAACCAGCATCACACACAAAGACATACGCGTGTTCTTGCATATGTTTGTTGGATTTGATAATGTGTTATTACTCAAGAAACTGGCGTCGACGAGCTGAAGGCGTGGATGTAATGGACAGAGAGACCTCTAGTGGAGAGTCGAGGAATTGACGCTACCGCCTTTGTTGACATTTTGTGCATTTTTATTTGCATTTGGGGCTTGTACAGTATTTTCTTCGAACTGGCTATACATACAGTGTTGATTCGGTTGATTAATTGATGTTGTTTGTTGCAAAAAAAAAGTTTCTCGTCCTTAAAGTGAAGGACTTCCTGATTTTGACATTATTATTTTTATTGACACGTCAATATGCGTTAGGCCTAATGACATGTAACGTGTCTGAGGTGAAACCAAACTGTGAAAACATGACATGTTAAATCCCCCTGAAATCAATTTGTTTAGTGTTAATGTCTATGTTTTAGTCTTAAGGTCATCTATAGGCTGTAGTGTAGCAACATCAGTGGTGGCCAACCCTGTTCCTGGAGATCTACCTTCCTGCAGATTTCAGTTGCTACCCATATCAAACACACCTGAACCAATTAATTAATACCTGAACACCACGTGATAATTACAGGCAGGTGTGTTTGATATGGATTGCAACTGAAATCTGCAGGAAGGTGGCTCTCCAGGAACAGGGTTGGCCACCACTGAGCTACATAATAAATGTGCCATTGAAAGATATGTTAAACTTGCAGTTTACCTCTGCTGATAATAAAACAGGTTTGTTGGAAATATGTGCTTCTTCAGCTTTAATTTTTGTCAAACTGAAAAATGTTAAACCATAGACTGTAAAAAATTAAACATACTTGACAACACTTTCTAGGTAAAATGAACACTGCAGGGCAGTATAGCACCAACAACTCGTGTTCCTTTTCACACTAATGATATTCAAAGGGATTTTTTATCGACACATAAGGATTATTTTAGTGCCGTTTCACAAAACAACTATGTTTAAGATTTACATTAGCTATCTATCAGCGACACTGTGGCTCAGTGGTTAGCACTGTCACCTCAGCAAGAAGGTTGCTGGTTCATGTGCTATAGGTGAATTGAATAAACTAAACTGGCCGTAGTGTATGTGTGTGAATGAGTGTGTATGGATGTTTCCCATTACTGGGTTACAGTCTGAAGGGCATCCGCTATGTAAAACATATGCTGGATAAGTTGGCGGTTCATTCTGCTGTGGTAACCCCTAATAAAAAAAGGGACTAAGCTGACGGGAAATGAACGAATGATCTATCATCTCCATATTGAGAATTTTTTGTAAGCACAATACCAAACAGATGCCACAAAACAACCTAACCATGTTTATAATTTAAATGAGCTTTCTATCTCCAAATGGACAACTTCTCTGATGTGGTCAATTTTGCCAACATGAATCAACAACGTTTTACGACAAACTTCAGCTTCTCGTGAGATTTTCTGACCAATCAAATGTTCTTTATTATCTCAATATTGCTTAGTAGTAAGGTAGTAAAACATGGGTAGTAAAAATACCAAGCACAGCATAGACGATCACTAGTATTGATAAGAAAAGGCATTATCGTTCGAAGGAAAATACACCTGATCATACATTATACTGATAAAAATCTCAATACAGAAAACACATCAGTCTGTTGAATAGTCATTCGTCTTATCTGCATGTCTTACAGTGAGTCAGAACCATTTGAATATGGAGTAAATGTCAACTGCTGCCATAAAGTCTCATTAGACTCCATAAAACACTGCTAAAACCAAATCAATGGACAGGCCTTTATTTTAAACACAGCTTTATTTATTCTTCTGAGCAGTTTTAATTTAAAATGAAACAATATTACAGATTTGTTTTTCTACATGGCTCAGTGGTTAGCACTGTCGCCTCGCAACAACAATGTTACTCGTTCGAGCCCAGGCTGAGTCAGTTGGCGTTTCTTGGTGGAGTTTGAATGTTATTGTTGGTGTGAGTTTCCTCCGGGTGCTCTGGTTTACCCCACAGTCCAAAGACATGTGGTACAGATGAATAGGCTAAATTGGCCCTAGCACCAGCCCTCCAGGACCGAGGACCGAGTTTGGACACCCCTGACTTAGTCCCTGCTTTTTTATCAGATTTTGCCACAGAGGAATGCACCATCAATTACTTTAGGCATATGTTTTACTGGTATATGTTTTAGTGCATGAACTCCCAGTGCTGGGAAACACCCACACGCTCTCATTCATACACACACACAGAACAGCTGGGGCTCGAACCAGTGACCACCTTACTGTAAGGAGACTGTACCACCCTGATTTAAAAATTCAGTTTACCAAAATCTTGTCAGGTATATTTAGAATATCAATCATGTGATTACATAATTAAAAACACTATTTAAAGTATGTTTGAAATCAGAATTTACAAGGTTTATTTAGCTTGCACTCATTGTTTGTATTAAATTGGACAGTTATCCACAATTAAAAAATGATTTGTTCTAATAATCTTTAATCAAAACCTGAATATTTCGCACACTGGAATAGCAGTCCTTCTGTGAAGATGTCATTTTGATGACTATAGATGATATGTTGCCACATATATGCTCCAACCATTAGTTTGCTGTAAGTGAAAGATGAGAGGAGTGCAGAAATATAACCCCGCCCCTATCTAATATTCACTTACATTTGGAAGTGCATCATAACATTCATTCGTTTTCCTTCAGCTTAGTCTCTACTTCAGAGGCCGTCACAGCGGAATGAACCGACAACTATTCCAGCATTTGTTTTACGCAGTGGATGCCCTCCCAGCGGGGCGAGGCAGTCCAAACACATGAATTTAATAAACTAAATTGGCCGTAGTGTATGTGTGCGTGTGAATGCAAGAGTGAATAGGTGTTTCCCAGTGCTGGGTTGTGACTGGAAGGGCATCCGCTGCGTAAAACACATGCTCGATAAGTTGGCAGTTCATTCCCCTGTGGCGACACCTGACTAATAAAGGGACTAAGCTGAAAAGAAAATGACTGATGACTGATTCTGGAAAATAATGTTTAATTCCTTACACAATTGTTTTGCTTTATAAAACATGGATGTGTTGTCAAGAGCCACATTTATTCATTTAGTTTGGACTGTGTATGTTTATTATTCACCCTCAGAGTGCTGGCAGCTATTGATCTGCATTGTATTACTGAGGAGATAGCAAGAAATCTTCCTCAATGTTCTACTGAAGAATAAAAAAATTGAACAGCACAAGGGTGTTAAGACTAACTGCAAATTTGGGGGAAGTAATCTGACACGAATGCTGAATATTTGATCTATAGGTAGGCAGGCCTGTAGGCAGGGGGGGTTCGGGTGGTTTGCAAGACCCCAGCCTTACTGAAAAAGGTCCAGAATTTGTCCCATATATCAGCTCATTCATCCTATTTTGACTGCTGTTCCATAATAAATTGTGAGAACCCATCGAAAAATGCTTTAAGATCAAGCAGAATCCTGTGTTGGCTGTCCGTTCCCTTTCTGAAGTCACACCATGCCAAATTCGGCATCCCAAATTCTGATTGAGGAAAGTTTTGTATACATAATTCTTTATTCTGAATCTTTAGTAAATGCTTTTTTGGTATATTAAAAAGTATGGTTACGATGACCATCCGACAAGATAATCTAGTAAAAAATAGTACATTAAAATTCAGTATTTAAACCTTATAACTTAATAGAAAATGGGGCGATTGCAGAAAGTCACACTTTTTAAGAAAAGAAGAACAACCCCTTTCACCAGAATGGCCTGGCTGGCGTTATATGACAGATTACAATATTGAAACTACAAAGGTTTAGCATCTTAAAATATAACTTTAAATCAAATGTAGTCAGGTAATAATAATTTTCATCCAATTTAGATAGTTTAAAGGTGTACAGGTAAAAAATAGCATAAGCTTGGCGTTAACCTAAACATTTACGGTTGATATTGATGAGACAACTAATCCAATGTCTTCTATACAAGCCTATAACTTTACTCCAATGCATTTTAAATAATAGCAATGCTGCATGGTCAAAAATGTGATAACGTCACGTTTTGCTTTGCTTTGTTTCATTTTAGAAAGAAGAACAAGAAAGTTCAAGTGCATAAAACTAGCTGTATGATTTTAATCAAAAATCGGGTCCACTGAGCAATGTTTACTTCCAACGCAAACACACGGAGAAGAGCGCATAGTGACGCGGTAAAGCACGTCCGCAGCTCTCCATCCCCGTTCAGCCCGCAGCAGGAAGTGTGCTGAATACACCGAGAAAAAGACGGTGGAGCCGCCCGCTGAAGAGAAAAAGAGTTCAAAAATAACAATGGCGAGCGACTGAACATACCATTTTCTCCTGCGCAATCTAAAAGAGCATAACCCCCCATTCCTGATCATTGTGCACGTCTGTAAGTCGGGTAAGTGGTTGCAGCTTGAAGGTGTTTGTTTAATTGCACACAATGGCCACATTCATTGAATCAGAGCTCGCGAGCCTCCGGATCTTTGTGTCGCTAGGCAAGCTAGCCGACTAGCATTGACCTTACCGCTAAATAGAAACCGTTTTACAGTTTATACCTGACATTTGTCGATTTAATCGCGTTTATATCGGTGTATTTTAATCCAAAGGACATTTATTCCAAATGTAGGTCACCAAAACTGTTTGTTTTCTTCGAGATGGTCGTGTTTTGCGCTCGCTAGTATCGTGAGGGGAGGCTAGCGCGTTAGCTGCGGGGGGGTTTGTCGCTGTCAGACAGACCGACACGTTAAAATAATCGATGCCATCGCCTACGAGAGCTGGATGTTTTTCATGCTTTCAAACCAACACACGAGGGTGACCAAAAATTAGCGGGACTTTTCATCCTAAAGCGTTTGGAGCGTCGAAAATAATCGTTTTTTTCTTCGTTTTCTCGCGCTCGGTCTGGCTGCAATAGCCCACCAGCTAATATTTGCACACAGCGACTCGCATCCTGTGAAAACATACGGGTCTGGATGTACATTTCGCTCTTTCTTGCAACAGCACACACATGCATTTTGACTAGAATTGCACGTACATAGAGCCCGAATGGATGTACAATATATTTTTGGTCCTGTTTCGGTGTTTTCGACGCCTAATATGGTGAGTCTATGGAGGGAAAATGACACGGAATGTCGGGTCTCTGCATCTGCTTTTGTCCGGATAAAAAGCGGGTGTGGAGCTTTAGGCCAAGGTCATAGCGAAGCGTTAATTGTTTACATTTGATAGAAAACCAGGTTTGCATATAGATTATGAAGATTATTACGTTGTTATTGGGGTGCCACGGACATGTTAGGCCCATCATGTAACTTAACGTTATCATTTCTTTGTCAGCTGCGCCATTGAGCAAATACAATGTAATGCCAAATTTATAATTTAGCAGAAGAAACAAATAACCAAGCTGATTATTTGTGTTTTTAATATGCTTACAGGTTTTTTATGTATATATTCGAGTGTTTAAGTTGCACTAATACTTATTAAAAATGATCAAAGTTAAGAGCTAATTAATGATTCGTTGATCTGAGTTTTAGTTTTCTTAAAACCCGTCATGTCTACACAATTCCCATTGTGATTATTTAAAATTGTGATTTCCACTAATGTAGAAGTCGTGGACATTATTATAAACATAAACTTCACGGATGTGGTGAATATACAAGTTATTAGACAACTAATTGCTCTTCACTTCAGTGTATTTCATCTTAAACAATTTTTAATAATGTTTAATGGACTGGTTTGACATTAATTCAAGGTAAAAACAGTAAACATGCTGTAATGAGCAGTGTTTACACTCACACACTTGCTTACCTTCTCACATGGCCTCCATATAGTCTTTCTGTTTGATTTTTTTTTTTAAGTGTGCCGAATTATTTCAGACATCTGCAGAATTTTTTTGCTATTTCTGCTTAGAATTTTGTAAAATAAACTGCAGATTTATGTGGAATGATTTTTTTGGAGTTTCATTGCTAAAAACTTAATAAATTAAATTAAAAGAAGAATAGCTTTTTATTACCTTATTTAGTGTTTCCAATGTTTATACCTTATTTAATGTTTCCAATGCAAATCCAATTAAATCCACTTATTTGGTAAACAAAGCCTCTCATAAAAAGTCTCTCATATATCTACTGAAATACAGAAAATATTACTTTTACAAACTGTATTGTAAATAAATCATTTGAACATTTTCATATCAGTTAGTAATATTACTGAAATAAATTTCAAACCTGAATAAATATAAATGTACACACATTTACAGAAGTAAATTAATAGACTCAATGGTGGGCTAAAAATCTCGGATTACATGCAGACTTCGTGTGGTAAGGTAAAGACGTGAACATCTGTATAGTAATATATACCTAATAATGATTTATTATCATCACTAAAGTCTATAGTATAATAAGTAAACTGACTTCAAGTTAGATGGTTATTTGACTTTCAAAATAACACCTTTTAATATATACGTTTATAGTTTTAAATATTTTTTGTTGGTGTTATAATGACACAATTTTCATAGAAAATATGCAAGTGAATGTTACCATCTGATACCATCACTGCACAGTGTTATTTCCAGTGTTCCAGCTGGACCAGTTAGCATTTCTGTGTGGAGTTTGAATATTCCCCCGTTGTTCGCGTGGGTTTCCTCCACAGTCTGTATAACACCCCATTCACATGGTGTATCAGCGTCGATGCCCTAAATGGGTGACGTCAGACATTGCTGAACTGCATTGTGGATACGTCTGCGCTGCTTCAGTAGCATTGCTTGCTGCAGAAGTTGGGACTTTCTCAACTTTTGAGAACAAGTGTCAGCCAGTCAGATTGCTGTATGCAATTACACTAGCTCAGACAGTATCTGATTGCTGACTAATTTCATTGGCTGACGCTGCTATGACGATCGTGTCAGCCCAACTTCAGACACGCCCTCTGTCAAGCGTTGACGCTGAATCCTCGTGTGAATCAGGCATAAGTTAATTTTATGAACTACATTGGCTGTAGCGTACAAGTGTGTGTGAATGCGAGTGGATGAGTGTTTCCCAATACTGGGTTGCGGCTTGAAGGGCACCCACTGCGTAAAACATACTGGAAGAGTTGGCGGTTTATTCCACTGTGGCAACCCCTAATAAAAAAAGAGACTAAGGCAAATATGCAAGTGACCGCTACCATCTGATACCATCACTTTTTGCGTTCTTTTCTGTGACGGGTCCTAGTACTGATTTTATTGACCTTAAAATGAGCAAACTTAGTGGAGGTAGTGTGTTTTGCAAATGATTTTATTCCCTAAAAAGTGGGACCCATCTGGCACTTTGCAGTGTGGATCTTGAAGTGTTGATGGAGCTAAAGCATCCAGATGGTCTTGAGTCAGAGACCACTGGTCAGGTTATATACCCTGAGGGTATGCGACGCTAACTCGGATCACAGATGCTGTGAGATGTATGCCTAGATTCGTTCCACAAACAGCAGACCTCACTGCGCATGAATGATGATCACATCATGAACACTTCATATGATCTGTCTTGCAACTTGTAGCTCAAAATGCACTATGGATTAAAACTGGTCATTTTGGTCACTGGTGTTCTGGTTTTTGAATAAACTAAAGTGGACGTAGAGCATGAGCAAGTGTGTTAATGAGTGTGAATGGGTGTTTCCCAGTATTGGGTTGCAGCTGGAAAGGCATCTGCTGCATTAAACATGTCAGAATAGTTGGTGGTTCATTTCACTGTGGCGTCCCCTGATAAATAAGGGACCAAGCATAAGTAAAATAAATGAATGCACCATCCATGCACATAAATCCACTGGAAAAACTGGTACAACTTTCATTTGGTAATCTTTAATCAAAATCTGAATGCTTGATTTCGCTCAGGAATTGCAGTCCTTCTCTGATGACATCAGTTTGACTGCTAGTGGAAGAAGAGGAGCTGTACAAGAATAAAAACCCACCACTCATTATGGAAATACATCATCATACAGAAATAAAGACCTGCAGAAATGTTCAGTTTACACTGACTTTAAAGAAGATATGGTGGAGGATATGGTGCACATGGAAAAAAGATTACGTTATATGCAAATGATGTCAAGATTATGGAAACTTTAGTTTAAATGGCAAAAACTTGTATGTTATTTTCATCTCATCACTTTTTAAATAAAAAATATTTCAAGTGATGTTAAATCAGTAATTAGAGTAAAGAAATTCTTGATTACATACTGCTGATAATCAGGAATTAAATTTTCATCCAATTATATTATAATTATTGATTTGAAATAACGAGATATTTAAAGCTGTTTCACACCACCTATTTTAATGGAGATTTTTGAAGTATTGGTTTAGGTTCCCAAGATGTGGTTCCGATTTTGTGGCTCGTGTGCGCCTAGTTGGGCCTGATAAGAAAGCGTTGGTTAATAAAGATTGAAATACAGTTATTACCAATTAACTACCAACCAATCAGTACTGTAGTATTAAAAACATTTATTTCACACTAACATTTGGGCATTGTTGAGCAATATGTATTATAAGCATCAGGTTGAGAGTATAAACACAATGGCCAATCAGTGGTGTTTCTAAACCTCAACAACGCTAAAATGTTTGTGAGAAATTGACAGCTGTAAAATTCCCTATTAAAGGGTTGATTCGCAAAATATAAGCGTTATTACCCTCATATCATTTCAAACCTCTGAGATCTCCATTCATTTTCAGAATTCAAAAGATATTTTAGGTGATATCTGAGAGCCATGTCTTCTATAAACGGCAATGGTCCTGACCAGGCATGGCATGGTATAAGATTCTGATGGTTTCCTAACCTTAGATAAAATATCACGGTATTGTGATTACTGCTTTAAGATAAACAGTTTTTAAATCTCTGGCGGTAAAAATATAAACATTTTTTCCTTTTAAACACAATATTTATTATTTTAAGAAACATTTAAAATATTTTGGAACAGTAAACATGTCAGGCTAAATCATTCAAATGAATAATTGACTTCTGCTGTCTTTTATTTAATTTAAAACCTCATCTTTGGATACGTTTTCTGCTGGAGATACTGTTGCTCTTAAAAAAAAAAAATCGTACACATAAATAAGGAACAGTATTGCAGAAAATTTTGGCGGTTTTAAAACCATGACTTTTTTTCAAACCGCGGTATACCTTGAAAGGGTTATCGTCCCATGCCTAGTTCTGACTCATTTAATCTCTAGAAAAATGCCAAAAAACATCTTGAAAACATGCTTCAGGTTTTCATTCAGAATATTATGAAGCTATAAGAATGCTTTTTTGTACGCATAAAACAAAAATAACATTCTTTTCGAACCAGTGAAGGCATGAATTCCTCAATGCATATCATATAACTCAGATGACATTACTGGACAAACCTGCAGATCACTCATCACAAAACATCTTACATGTTTTTATTTTTATTTTGTTTTTTTAATCTGAAATACCTAAACCAAAGTCTATCATCAAATGAGTTGCATATATTATCTTCTAATTACAGTCTAAATACATCAGAATACGAAATAGGAAAACCCCAAGGTGCAAAAAATATAGACCTATATACTAAAAAGACCAGCAGAAGCTTATCTTAGTGCTGCAGCTACCATTTTCCCCACTGATATAGGTGGAAGTTTTATTTTTCTCTTCAGCTCATTGGATTGAAACGATGCTTCATTAGCAAATGCTTTATGCGATATACTGAATTTGCGCATTGATTAAATCCACAGCTTTGAATGGAAACATGGCTTATGTAAGACACATACAAGGATGTTGTATTTTGTTGGACAGTGTATTCTGTAGTTGCAATAAAATATATGTGACTCAAAGTACTATGTTAAAAACATAAACAAGACAGGTCTGAACCTTCTTTTAATGCCAGATCGCTTCACTGACATCAGTCACACATTGTCTGAATATTGGGTTATTTTTGAGCTGCCTCTATTGAAGTTTCTGTACTGAAAGTAAAATAATGCCGTTCAGCAGGCTTGAGAGAAGCCAAAAAATAAACCAGTTGAGCTCTCTAGTGTTTCAGTTGTCTGATGGCCATTGTGTGTGGTCAAGGAGCACTGTTTCTTTCATTGCAGTTGTGTGGTGGTAAGATGAATTTCTCCCTAGTGGGCACTAATAGATGTGAACTTGTGGTCATGCATTTTATTTGGTTTTCTTCAGCAAATTCAGCTTCAATAATCCAGTGTGATTTTTTTTTATTTTTTTTATTTTGTGTTGCCAAATTTCATAAACCGTTTTATTGAGCTTCAAGCTACAAATGTAGTTGTGGATCTAGTTGGTTTTTGTATTTAGATAGGAACTGAAGCTGCCAATGTAACCAAATTTCACTCACTTTAGTGATGCCAATGGCAGTGGGTTAACTTGAAGTGATTTTATATGCAGTACTGGCACTTGGTGACCCTTAAAAAGCAACAGAAAATAAGAATCTTGCTCATGCTTTGTAAAAACCATTTGATTGTGTTAGCAATCAAAAAGCTTGATTTTTTTTAAAAATGCTTTTAAGAGGTATTGATTGTCAGAGTTATAATCGAGTTCAGTGGTTCGCACAAATATTAAATGTGCAATTGAAAGGAAAACAAATCTTGGTCTGTTGTAGTGCCAAAATCCCAATGTGTGGTTTTAAATGAAAAAGCTCCTTAAGCCACTGCAGGATTGTTCAAATAAATGTGGTGCATATTAATAGTTTCTTGCATTTTCAGATGAAAGAGTTAACAAAATTGGCTTAGTTATATAGAGTTTATATATATTTAGTTGTATAAACAGCAATGCACTGTTGCACATTTGATTAATTTATGTATACTAAATGTTGTATTGCGATACTTGGTTTTGTTAAGCAGGTTTCATGAAAAATGCATGATATTTGGTTGTGGTGTTGTTGCAAATTACTGTCTGTTCAATAGCCAAAGAAGCATTTTTAATGATGCTCAATAAAAATTGTCAGGGGTTGCAATGGCAAAGTGATCAAACAGCGATTAGTGAATATCTGTAAATCAAATATACCTGGAGATATTTTGATCCAAATATCTTGTTTACAAAAATGCTTTGGCTGATAGATGGTTTTAGTCGTGTGTAAACGTTCATCAACTTTGAGATGACCTGACTATCCTAAAACAGAGATTATTTATTCTGCAGCTGTTTAGCTACTTCAGAATGTGTTTACTGGGTTTCAGTGTTTGTTTTTAATGACTGCGTTTCTGAAATTTTAGGGCAGGGGTCACCAATCTCAGTCCTGGAAGGCCTGTGTCCCTGCAGGGTTTAGCTCCAACTTGCTTCAACACACCTGCCTGGATGTTTCTAGTATACCTAGTAAGACCTTGATTAGCTTGTTCAGGTGTGTTTGATTAGAGTTGGAGATGAACTCTGTTGGGCACCGGCTCTCCAGGAACAAGTTTGGTGACCCGTGTTTTAGGGGGCTGCAAGTTCTACCTGAGAAAATCAGGAAGTAGCCAACTCCTGCACAATTTACTTGATATGCTTTGTTAAAAAAACATCTCATTGTATTATTGATAGTTAGACTGATAATTAGACTTAACTTAGCTTGCGATGCGTACTGACAACTTGAATTGTAAAACTGACCTTTTTATTTTCCTGAATTATGTTCACTCTTTTATAGCATGCACTGTACTTGTAATTTGCTTGTCCTTGGTAAAACATTACTTATGCTGATGTTGTGGCAGTGTAAACAGACTGCAGAGTTATCAGCATACCCGTTTACATTTGACGTCAAATGATTGATGTGCAGGTACAAAAAGCTGGCTTATTTTCAGCTACTTTGGACCTGTGCGTCTTCTGTGGGACCTAAATGTGAGATTAGACATGCCAAAGCTACTTCTCTTAATGTCGTCCTATCACAGTGAATGTTTATTTATTATTACCCTTAATGAACGTTAAAACAAACTGTTTTGCTTGTTAAGCTGTTACTATCATTTATGCTTTCGTTAAACTCATGGTCCACTAGATGGCATGTTTAGTAAGATGGTGGATATGTATTTGTTAAATAAAATTAACGTTGGTCTTTTATTGTATCTTTTCAGCTGTCCTCTGATGCCCCACATCTGTCCAGACCCTCTCTGAACTGCTGTGATCGAGTGGAATTGAAAGGCTGATTGGAGAGAATATCTGTCACCCAGGTAAAATGGCTGATACTACAGAAGCAGAGAGCTGAACATCACACATTGCCCCCTTTTCTTCTTTGTTCGAGGATCATTTTATGTGGACATTTCTCCCTTCCATTTCAATTTTCTCACCATGGCTATGCATGATATGAATCGAGCCAAGGGTTTTCCTTGCAAAGAATGCGACATCATTTGCCCAAGTACACCTAGTCTACTGGAGCACATGAAAGCACACTATCATCAAGAAGAGAATGGCAGATTTGAATGCGAGCAGTGTGGACGTATTTTTAAGCATGCCAGTAGCTTGGCTTCTCACAAAAAAACTCATGAAATGGGTTCTTTCCAGTGTCCGGTCTGCACCCGAACTTTGCCCAATGCTGTGGCGCTGAAAAACCACCTCCGCATCCACACCCTGTCTCCAAGTGCCCAAGCTGAAGAGGAGAATGAGGACAATGTTGATGAAGACAGGGATTATAATCTAGCACAAGATCTGTCTGACGCAGCTTTCAGGAGTCACATAAACAACAGTGGAATGATGCCTGGTCATGACCATGACAAACTGAAACCTCCAGGATCTGAAGATGCCTGGGACAGACCTTTTAAATGCGACCAGTGTGACAGAACATATCGTCATCATGGCAGCTTGGTTAACCATAAGAAGTCTCATCAAGAGGGTACATATAAGTGCAGTGTCTGTTACAAGCAGTTCAGTAATCTTGCCGCTCTTAATGCTCATGAACGCACTCATTCTAAATTTAAGCCCCCTGGAATGTCCATGGGGGTCCTTGTGAATGAAGCACCATCTGACCCTCGCCCCCTTGGTTCCCATAATGATGACATGGCACCCAGCTATTGCCATCTTTGCCAATTGGCTTTGCCTAATAAGAATGACTTTCAAGAGCACCTTTTGTTACACAATGCTGCATCGTCTTCATTGGGACTAACACGTAGTTTCCCAGGCATAGTGCCTCATAATCTAAGTTCTGTTCGATCCCCAGCAGTGAATCCTTATACACCTGCTCTTGGTGACTCCCTTCCATTGCCCCCATTACCTGATAAGCGTTATGACCCAATGCTAGGCCCTGCAATCAATAATGCCATATATACCTGTGCATATTGTGGAACGGGACAACCTGACTTGGATAGTCTCAAAATTCATTACCTTACGCATGACCCTCACACGACAGCACATGCCCACGATACCCCTTCTATTATAAATTCTGTTGGACTAGCTTCAAACTCTCAACCGTCAATATCTACATCAAATGGTGAGACAAGGTCTCAGGGGCAGTCTTCATCTCTTGATGATGCTGATCGCAGATTTAAGTGCAACGAATGTGGGAAAACCTACCGACATGCCGGGAGTCTAGTTAATCATAAACGCTCGCATCAAACTGGCAATTATCAGTGCACAGTTTGCTGTAAGCAGTATTCACACTTAGCAGCCCTACATAGCCACCTTCGCAGTCACAAAACCCGGCCAAATTCGCAGTCGATGGGTACAGAGGGAGATTGGCTTTCCTCTGAGCCACTGACAGGGCTAGACTCTCAACAGGGCTTTGTACATTCTCAGAGTCAGGAGAGTGGTGCAACAACCCCAATTTCAATGCCCGGTAATCTTGGTGACGCAGCACACTTTGTCCCAGATGGTTCCCATAACAGTGGCCTGGATTCACTGGAATTCCATGACCGATTTGACGGTTCCCTTGCTCAAAGCAGTTCTGGTCATTCCCCTCTTCCCCAAAACCACCGTCAAACAAATAACGTCAACCAAGGGAGTATGACCAATGGTTACATGGGTAACATGAGCTTCCATAGTCCTGGTGGTGCTTCTCTGCCACCTGGTAGCGCTAACCTCAAAGAAAGTTCTCGTCACAGACGTGGTCATGACCAGATGTCATTTGCAGGTGCACAAAACAACTCGCAGGGCAACAATAAGAGAATGAATAACAAAAATGATGATGATGATGATGGAGAGGTTTATCAGTGCACGGTCTGCGGAAATCATTATGCCAGTCTAAGGGCACTTCGTAGCCACCTACGAAGCCATGGGGTTAACCAGGGGGCAGGGCCCTCCTCTGCCCTCCCTTCAGTTGGTGACCAAGACTGGAGGAGGCGACAAGAGGGTAGTACAGCCAGTCTTTCGATCTGTAGCACCTGTGGCCAGAGCTTCAGCAGAAAGCAGGACTTGCTGAATCACCAGCTAGTCCATGGACCTGCTCGGCCAGATGGATCTACACAGGGCTTGGGTGGCAGTAGCTCTAATTCTAATGGCAAAATGGATGGAAGGAACCACATTTGCGTTGACTGTGGCATGTTCTTTGCAGATCGCCATCACCTGATCACTCACCTGTGTCCAGGCAAGGCGAGATCGGGGGCATTGAACAAGGGTATGAATGGAGCTAAAGGGATGACGGGTGGTGCTGGTACCAGTGGCAGCGGAGGCCCTGTAAACCCTCAGCAGATGTCAGGCTCTGTTGATCGGCCCCACAGGTGCGACCAGTGTGGAAGGAGTTACAGACACCCCTGCTCCCTGCTCAACCATAAGAAATCTCACAAGACTGGGGTCTTCCGCTGCCTTGTCTGCCAAAAACGCTACTACAACCTACTGGCTCTCAAGAACCACCAGAGGACTCATTTTGACTTAAAGAGGTTAGCCAGCATTGCATGTGCCCTATTATACTCTAACTGTTTAGATCTCTTTGCATACTTTGAATGCTTATGTATTATCATGAGTTCCCCACTCATGTGATTACTCAGGTCATCACTGAATGAATAGATTTTAATGAAATGTTGAGTGTCCAGGCAGTGTGCAATGGTGATTTTTTTTTTTTTCTTTTCATTAGAGATGACGAGGGCAACAAACATAACTCATACTGATATGCACACATACACACAGTCGAGTCTGAAATTCATAATGTCTGTACCCCATATGAGCATTGTGTAGTCATCTTTGTATATGTAAGGGGATCGTCCCTCTTTCTGTTTCTTTCTTTTTATGGAAGTGTGTTTAAGCTTTCTTATCTGTTTGTTTTTGTGTGTTTTATCTGTTCACAGACACAAGTGTGAGGAGTGTGGGAAGGCCTTCAAGATTCAGAAGCAGTTAATAAATCATCTACGCCTGCACGAAGAGCACAGAGCAAAGACTGGAGAGCGAGACCAAAGAGTTCAAAGCATGTCTCATCCCAATGGAGCCCACTATGAAGGAGGCCCTTCGCAGCTACAAGCTATGAGGATGGGTGAACCCAAAATGCAGAATCCTCCCATGAACCCCAATTATGGTCAACCTCAAGATTTCAAAAAACCATACGCGGGGGCGAGGGCACAGCAGATTGATGATGGCAGCGGTCGCCGCCCCTTTGCTTGCGATCAGTGTGGACGTACTTACCGTCATGCTGGCAGTCTGGCCAATCATAAGAACCTTCATAAGATCGGCGAATACCACTGCAATGTGTGCAATTCCACTTATCCAAATCGACTGGCAATGAAGAATCACCTTCGAATGCATTTCGCTCTCAAGAAATTTACCTGCACTGAATGTGGAAGGGGCTTCAGGAACCAGAGGCAGCTTGAAACGCACACCAGCAACCAGCTCTGCAAAGATATTCCTGTTCCTCTTCCTGGTACTAGCATTCAGACTGCTCCTCCTCCCCCAGAATATGAATGCGATGGGTGCTCTCAAGTCTTTCACGCAACCACAGATCTGGCCTCGCATAACTGCAGTGCCCAGCTTCCTTCATCTTCTGCCTCTCTCAACAGCTCTAATATGAGCATGGATGCAGGTGACCTGGGATCTCCAGAGCGTGAAGAACGTCCCTTTGCCTGTGACCTTTGCGGCTGCTCATACAAGCATGCTAGCAGTCTGCTCAACCACAAAAATACACACAAAATTGGCAACTTCAACTGCTCCTATTGTGACAAGCCGTACACCAACTACATGGCCCTCCGCAACCACATGCGTATCCACACGCAGAAGAAGCGGCATATCTGCACAACCTGTGGAAAGGCTTTCCGACTGGCCCGCTTCCTTCGGAACCACCAGAGAGTCCACGAGGAGGGACACACCCGATTTGGCTGCCCCACCTGTGGGAAGAGCTTCCAGGGGCGTTCTGGGCTGGCCAGGCACCGCTGCGGTGACAACCAGGTAGGCAAGGAGGGCATGAGGAAGGACACTTCAAGCACAAGAGAGGGAGAGGATTACCGGTTCACGTGAGTTTACGTCTGTTGTTCGTGATTTTTGAAGTGAACTAGTAAAGATCACAGGTTTCTACATGTCTATTACAGGTATATGATCTCCAATCCGGCTTCCTCGGGACCATACGCGTGCCGGAATTTGGATTTTTCTGAAGTTTGGACAGTATGATTAGTGGAGACCAGATAAGTTACCCCCCTTTGCTTTCAGTTAGCAATTTGCACTAGATTGTTCGGATGTCTTGGTAAAATAGGTCAATTTTGATGTACTTACTAGGTAGATGTGTGTATTGTACTAAAGATAGACAAACAATTGATTGCTCCTTAATTGATTTGATTGAAAACATATTGGAATGTATGGTGAAATTTACTGTTGTTACCATTTGAACATTCAGTTGCCATTAATACTCTAGTTTTATATCAGCTGTAGTGCTTCCAGGAACACATACTTATCTGGACTCAACAGCACTCAACCACTGGACTTTAATCAGTTTGTTTAATGCATGTTCTGTGCCATTTTATTTACCATCATCAAAATATGCTTAATTTGCTATCAAGACAATAAATATCAAAGAAGGAATATTTAAAGGAATGTTACGACTTCCTACTAACACACAACTTCCATACTAACAAACTACTTGATTGGAACAAAAGTTCCTAGTGAGGTTCACAAAAACATACTGCTTTTGTTCATACTGCTTGGTGTTTTGGAAATAAGTTCACAACACTTCTATAATGCTGTTTTCCAACCAGAATTCAGGTCAAATCCAAAAACCGTATTTTCTGCACAATTATGCAAGCATTTTGAAAGGCTTTGTGTACTTTACCTATACTTAATAACATTTTATTTACCATTTTGACGAGCTGAATCTTTAAATACCTTGAGACTGAAAACAAATCATGATTTGTAGTCCACTGACAAGGTTTCTCCTGTAGACTGTTGCACATTGTTTATATTATGATTCTATAAATTATATAATTCATTGTACCACTGCCTTAATTTTACACAATTAGTTGAAACTTCAAGTTATAATTCATGGTCACTTTATTACAGGCAATGCTATCCAAGTTATCCTGTCCAAGATTATATTTTTTAGTTTGGCAGCTGGATTCAAGATCATATACCTGTATTTGTGTATCCATCAATGTAATTACCATAGAAGTCAGCTATACATTGTTAGCTTGCTTTCAGACTAATCTAGGTTACTAACTATTGAGGGGTTGAGAAGACAATGAGCAGGTGAGATTTACTTTGTCTCTCTTTCTGTTTTCACAGATGTGACCAGTGTGGTCGTTCTTATCGGCATGCTAGCTCACTTCTTAATCACAAAAACACCCACACCGTCGGCATCTACCACTGCGCTGTGTGCCTCAAGACCTACTCCAATCTGCTCGCACTCAAGAATCACCGTCGCATTCATTCTGAAACTCGGCGGCACCGCTGCCCAGAGTGCGGCAAAGCTTTCCGCGTCTCTTCCCAATTACAAAATCACCGCCGTATCCACCTAAAGGAGCGGGAGATTGGCTGCACTCTGTGCCAGCGGACATTTCTTAGCAAGGCTAGTTTCCGACTCCACCTGGAAATGCAACATGGCCGCGCCCCAAAAACATCGCAGCAGCCTGGGGTTTCGTCCAGTGGCTCTGATTTGAGTTGGGGCTCTGGGCTTGACCTTACGCTGATGCAAGCACAGGGACTTGATCCTAACGGCCTCCGAAAGCTTAACCATGGTCCCAGTGGCAGCAGCTCATCTGGACTTCATCATCAGCTGGCGTCACAGCAGAGACGCAGTGAGCTGGGGTGCAAGTCGCATGTCTGTGATCAGTGCGGCCGCGGTTACCGTCATGCCAGCTCACTTCTGAATCACAAGAACAGCCACAAGATGGGCACCTATTTCTGCAACTCCTGCCAGAAAGAATTCTCCAATCTGATGGCACTCAAAAATCACAGACGTATCCACACAGAGCCCAAGCGTTACCAGTGCCCGGACTGTGGCAAGGCATTCCGTGTCTCCACTCAACTTATCTGCCACCGCCGCATCCACACCAAGGAGAAGCCTTTCTCGTGTCAGCACTGTGATAAGCGCTTCTCCAGCAGATCCAACTTAAGACACCATCAGAAGGTCCACTGGAACAGTTCAACACCTTCCTCTAGTCTCAATGTGGGCACCACCAATTACTTGGGCATGCCCTCGGGGCCCTTTTTATAGTGCCGGAGAATTGCTAAAGCAGAACTTGTGGTTTGTAATGGAGATTCATGCCAAGGCTTTTGGAGGTGCCAAAACCCCCATTCCTTTCACTCATCTTCGTCTCTAGTGCTTGAGGTGTGGCTGTGAGGCTTTTGTCGAACAGATTGTTGTTTAGGTTAAGAGAACTGTCCCTGCATGTACCGTGAAACATTGGACTTGTTACATCACATGATGACTGTTAGTTTTAGGTCACATTTTCCCCACCCTTACCCTCGTCCTAAACACCACAGGTGACCTTACTTGCATTTTCACAGTTCCCTTTTGGGGTTGGGGACACCGAGGGCCACTGCCTTCAATTCTGATACCAGCCTTTGGAAGAAGTTCAAACTAGCTGGCATCTTGTTTTAATTCTTGAAAACGAATTGCTTTCGGGGTGAGGCATTTCCACGTATGTGTATAAAACAGCACATTTCCCACTATGGTACTGTTAGATCAGTATTGTTTTTGTGAGGTTACATAAAAAGCGACTTTGGGTCGAAGATGGACACGCAACTTCCCGTTCTGGGTTATTGCTAAATGCAAAACAAAGAATTTAAAAAGCATACATTTCATCCCATGCCTAGCTACCCTTTTGATGACAACCTTGAAAGCATTCACAACTTTCAATCCTAGACAATACAAAGAAAATATGTTGACTGTCCGATGAGTTCCGAGACGCGTCCAGCAACTTGTATGTTTAACAAGTAGAAGTAACTATGTTTAACAGTGTATAGAGCGTAATTGAGACGTCTTCAGTTATTGGAGGCAACACTTTTCTGTGTTGTGTAGGACTTTCAAAGTTTTTTTTTCTTTTGTTTTGTATTCCTCCCCTGTTCTTTTCATGTTCTAACTTTTCTAACTTGTGTGTACCATGCAGCACGAAGATGAGCTTCACAACATTATTATTCAGCAGCAGATGACAGCATTGCGCTTACTGGGTTCATTTCTTAGTGGCATCATTCGTTCGTTCTCCCTTTAATTTGATGATGTTGCTCAGAACCCATATTTTAAAAACTGCAACTAACTTGCTAGTGTATAGAAATGGTAGGTTGTGCTATGAAAAAAAAAATGGGAGAAAAACGAAAGGGGGAAAAATGTATATTGATAGGCTTGTAATGGCATTTGGTTTTACCTTGTATTGTATTGTACCTCTGACTGTATTATTTACAGGAAAACTTTTATAAAAGATCACTGTAGTATGCATTTTATTTATATTAACACTTGTAACTGAAAACGCTAGTTTTAGAGCTCCCAGTTTTAGGATTTCTTGTTTCGACCCCTCCATTCTCCAGAGGCTGTCGGACACAGAGTCAGGAATGGCAGGACTCCTAAAAAAAAAACACTTGTTATAGTGACTGTAATCTCCTCTTTCGTTGCCATTATTTGTTATGCTTTTAAACGAACGTTCTGTCCCTTGTGCAATAAACAGGGAACTGTAATAATGTGTGTTTTTAATTGCAGTATAATGAGTGTAAACATATCACTGTATTATTATTGCCTTTCTCACGTGATGTTGTGACTGTCCCCCAAACCTCCCCATACTCATGTCAAGATTGGATGTGCCTATTTCACTTTTTAAGAATGATTTTGTGATCATTACAATCAGCAAGGCAATCTTATTTTAACCTCCTCGGTTACACCATGTTAACTCTTGTATTTATTTATTTTGGCTTTCTTTTTTTTTAATTGCATTGGTCTTTTTTTTTGAGCTTGTTGATAATACATGGGAGCACTGGTGCTAAGTCAATGTATTTTGAAATGGTATCTGCGAAGATCAGAGCATGGGAAGATTATATATTTATGTACCTGTGCCCTTGCAAATATTACGCAATTGGATAATTCAAAAAATGAAATTCTTCCCATGCTACTTTGACAAAGATTCCAAATATAAATTATAAAATAATTAAACTTTAGATTTTTCCCCCCCTTCTTGTTTATATATAAATAAGCTGTATGTATATAAACATACATATATATTGTTTATATATATATCTGCACATGCACACATACATATATAAATATATGTGACTGTATACTTTTTTTAAACGACATTTTGATAATTCATTTCCTAACAGAACATGTTTGAATTATAACCTCGTTGCTCTCAAACAATAAAAATAAATAGCTGGAACAATAATGTAACATTCACTTCAAATTCATGTGTGATTTTAAAGTTTGCCACTCATGGTTGGTGTTCTCGAAGAGTCTGCATCCACCAATTTCAATGCCATGGTGTTGTTTGTTGAAGTTTGATTATTATGAACGTTTCTATTCATGGATTGTAGGTTGTTTAATGCAGGAGTTCTTAAACTTTTCAGGACACCACCCCCAAAATAACAACGCCAGTGACTCACGGCTATCCTTTATAAACCTTACAAACGCAAAAACACCTCACACACACCAATAGGCCCAAGTCAAGTTCTTTGTTTAGTTTTAGAGAATGCCACTTGGAGGGCTGGGTGATTTGACCTAAAATCAAAACCGTGATTAATTGAACGTTTTAACTTGATTTCGATTAACGAACGATTGTTTTATGTTTATTTATTTTGTCCTCATACTTAACTGACAAGTTTTGTACAGTAAATATGCAGTTTTCTTTGGCACAAGCTGCTCTTGTTGTATCTCAGTATTGAAGTTGTCCATGCTCAACATGTCAGCAGAATAACGTAATGTAATGGAGCGGGATCACGTGACTCCACACACGGTAGGAAAGGTAATTTGAAAAAATCGACCCAACAAAATTACATCGATTATAGGTTTTGAGTGTCGATTTCGATTACTTTTTGATTAATCGCCCAGCCCAACTCTGCATATTTAATTTCGATGTATGTGAGTGCTATAAAAGTGGCAGCAAGTTTACCCTGGTGCCATGAAATCAACCTGCTGCATCGGACCCCTTGCTGTGTCTTTAATGTAATGAGATCCCGGAGGTCGCAATCCACTGGAAAAAATGTGTTGTTTATTACTATTAACTTCTATTTTTATCTGCTCAATCCAACTGTTTCATAAACATAAACTACCCCCCCCCCCCCATTATCCAGCGAACCCCACTTTGGAAACTACTGGTTCAATGCACCTGACAAAAGGTAGCAGGTTAAGTTAACTCTGACCAGCAAGTTTTCAAACAAAGCTAAAACATATTCGCTAATGTTAATGGATGGAACTACCATCATCTTTTCTCAAATTATAAAACCTGCTTTTTGTTCAAAGTTTAAACCATTATTAAGTCCAGTTTTTATACACTAATGTATAGTAAAATATTTTTAAACTACAATATTAAGTGCACATCTAGTACTTATGTTATTGATAAATCTTTTTTTCTTTGCTCGGTGGTTTTCTTTTTACGTTTGGAGAAATTTATTGTTTGGACTACATTATACGGCTAGTTCACCCGCCTGAAAATTTACTTTTACTCACTCTCAAGTGGTTCCAGACATTTTGGAGGCTTTTTCTTCTGCTAGACAAAGATTATAATTTAAAGAATGCTGGAAAATGGTAGCCATTGGTAGCGATAGTATGAAAGCAAAATCGTTTCAAAATGTATTATTTTCTGTTCAACTGAAGAAAGAAAAAACATTGAACTTCTGTAACCACTTGAGGGTAAGAAAAGTGCAAGTACATTTTCTAATCACTTTAAGTCCTGGTTCAATGTGGTACTTGAATCATTTTGAGCCACCATGGCACTATAATATGAGGCTGGATTAGCTGGGTGTTCCAGTGTAGTTTGCAACAATCTTTGATTTTTGGCAACATGAAGGCAGTTTGATTTAAATCACTCTTTGTTGCCATGTATTATGGAGCAGCTGAGCTACCTTCATGGTACCTAAAACCAATTATCAGTGCAGATTAAACCGAAACTCAACTAGCTAGCCAGCTAATCTGGCTTCACTGTACAGGCCCTAGCTCTTATGTCCTTGTGGATAGCAGATGTTTTATATAAACGTGCAAAAACGAAAGCAAAATGAATTATTTTATTATCTGAGAACATCAAAATCAGCAATGTTCTTTTCCCTTTAAAAAACTAAATATAGCAGATGTATGTAGCAGATAATTGAGTATAATTAAATGCAGAAATAAACTGATATGACTATGTATGGGAATCCGTGACGAATCGTGCAGCGACCACTACAGGCTGACCAAGGAATTGCTGCTTGTTTCCGTGACGTCAGCTTGAACAAAGCGCGCCATTCTGTACCTCAGCACAGCAGACGCATAGGCCTACCTGCCTCTACCTGGTAACGTTTATGTTTATACAAAAGTCATGTGTTAGTTTGCTATTTTAAATGTGAAAATGCAAGTATAACATTAACCTACATCGAAAATTTCATTGTTAAATGATAAGTGAAACTTGTTATACTCACCTTCATGTCCTTTCAAACGAACAATTTTTGAGGCATCAATATTCAGCATCATTTGGAGATAACGTCTTTCAAACTTATCAAATGACACAAAACATCATAGTTATATATTTGACAATACAATTTGAGCATTGTATTCAAGATATAGTCTTAAGTTTAGTGACTAAAATAATGTCGTTATTCACTTTCAAGAGTTGTTTGTCCGGAAATGACGCGTTAACGTCACTGACGCCAGATAGTAAAAATGCAAATGCCTTATTGCAGGGTTGTTAAAACTCAATTCCTGGAGGGCCGAAGCCCTGCACAGTTTAGTTCCAACCCTGCTCCAACACACTTACCTGTAGGTTTCAAACAAGCCTGAAGCACTCAATTAGTTTGATCAGGTGTGTTTAATTAGGGTTGGAACTAAACTGTGCAGAGCTGCGGCCCTTTTGGAACTAAGTTTGACACTTGTGCCTTATTGTGAACAAAATCAGAGAAGTTTCCTTTAAATTAATCCGCAGATTCTACCCAGTAAGTTGCTATTTAAAAAGATTTAAACCGGATATTGACATAATGTGCGCTTTCTGTAATTTACAAACTGAAACAACTACATTTATTTTGGTACTGAACCTACACAAAAATATTTTGGGGTTTTGCATATTTGTGATTGAGTTTATATAATCCAATTTTTCTTTGTTTTGGTAAAATTAGTTATTTGGTTTTATTGATACAGACAATAATACCAAGAAAGCATTCTACTTCATATATCTTTTACCTGCTAAATATCACATCCATAAAGGCAAATTCTCCAATAATAACCCGCTTTTTTAGGTATTCGTAAAAAATTGAAATAATACTTTGAAAGACTTTCCTGTTCGGGCAACACTAAGGCTAGGAAAACATTATCTTGTCATTCCCTATTTAAAATTCCCCTGTATCATCAGTACTTCATTTTGAATTACTTACACTCTTAACATTTTATTTTTATTTTAAGCTTTACTTTATATGTATTTCTTATTTAACTTATTGAATTATTTTTCTTTACCGTTTTATCCCCCTGGCATCCTCTATGTTCCCTCTCTAGTTCACAATTTTTCATTATACTGTAATAATTGCTGACCATTTACTGTAAAAAAAAAAAAAAACAACTTGAGGTAAAAATGATTGTTTATTAATAGTATAAAATATTTTTTTCTATTTATATAGACGACATTTGAAATACACAGTCAGGGTGTTTATTTGTGGATCTTTTGAAGCACCTTCATAGTAAGGCCTAAAAGGTAGTAAGCTAGGCACTTTTAATAACAAATATTCATATTTTTCTTCAGCATTTTCTTTTCCAGTACAAATATCTGAACATTATTATATCATTATATGTTTAGTGAGGTATAAAAACTCGTTTAAACTAAGATGAAGATCTATTGAAAGATTTGAGCTTGTTTTAATCATAACCTTGCTATATTGAATAGATTCAAGGAAAACAAGAATTATTGTCTGTTGCATCTTGATTGAAGAATATTAAGATATTTACAAACAAAATCACTGAGAAAGAATGTAACATTTATTTTGCTTGGTTATCTTAACGCGGTGGCGCAGTAGGTAGTGCTGTCTTCTCACAGCAAGAAGGTCGCTGGTTCAAGCCTCGGCTCAGTTGGCGTTTCTGAGTGGCGTTTGCATGTTCTCCCTGCGTTCGCGTGGGTTTCCTCCGGGTGCTCCAGTCTCCTCCACAGTCTAAAGACATGCGGTGCTTGGGTAGGCTAAATTGTCCATAGTGTATGTGTGAGTGAATGAGTGTGTATGGATGTTTCCCAGAGATGGGTTGCAGCTGGAAGGGCATCCGCTGTTTAAAACGTGTTGGATAAGTTGGCGGATCATTCCGCTGTGGCGACCCCGGATTAATAAAGGGACTAAGCCGAAAAAAAAAAATGAATGAATGAATCTTAATAGGTTAAAAAACTGAACAGTCGTCAGTAGTTTGGGATTCAAGTTTGCATTTACTTAAAAATGGATCTCAAGCCTCTTAAATTTACTTACATAAAATCTGCAGAAATTCCTGGTTTAAACGTGTCTGATTCTTAGGTGCTGGGTGCAGAACTGTCTGAATGGATGAAAGATTGACTGGAGGTCTTGAAGCGTCCACTAGATGGTGAAAGATCCTTTAGGTAAGACTGAATTTTGCAGTCTACACATATTTTATTCCTTTAGTTTAAAAGCCGTATTGGTCCCACTTTATATTAAGTGTCCTTAACTACTATGTACTTACATCAAAAAAATAAATACAATGTATTTACTGTGTTTATAATGTATTTGAGAACACTTGTGGTACTTTTAAGTTGGGATAGAGGTTGGGTTGTGGACAGGTTTGGTGGCGTGGGTAGGTTTAAGGGTGGGTTAAGGTGTAAGGGATGGTCAACAGTGTATTTACAAATGTAATTACAAAAGTTAATTACAGATGTAATTACATACATGTATTTAATCAAGCATAAGTACACAGTAAATACATGTATTTACACAATAAGTACATTGTAGCAAACTATTAGTTTCTGTGTAAGTACATATTAGTTAAGGCCACTTAATATAAAGTGGGACCGCAGTATTTACTGTGAGAGACTAGTTTCAGTGCATACAGTTTTGTGGTTTGGTGCCGTAGAACTAAATGTACACTAGTATGCACTAGTGTATGAATTTCATAAGCTTATTATGTCATTCGTAATCATGCCTGAAAACCTTGCTCCCATCCACTACACATGGATGCTGCAACAGTTGAGTGCACCAACATTCAATTTCCAGTTAAATACGTGCATCATCTGGGCATTTAAAGTGTACCCTTTCATTCTGGAATGGCGTCTCTATTGAAAGCATTTCAAAGAGTGTGAAGATGAAATTGCATGCATCACTCACGGTGTTTCTACACCTATGGAAGCTATGCATAATTCATGTTTGGACCGAATTGAGAGCGATACCTCCAAACCCCAGCATAAAAGATTAACATACAAAGCATGTAGCTCAAACAGCGCACAGTGGCTGAATTATTTTTAAATGAAACTTTACAGCCTGTTGCTTAGCAACTGGAAAACCAGCCCTTCATACCTGCCAAGTTTGGCAAGTTTTCACTGAAAGGACTAAATTAATTAATTTAGAGTAATGTTAAGCACTTGTTGGTCTTGCACAACTCCCAGGGCATCTTCTGGCGCAATCAATAACAGCGTAATTGAGCAAAACCCCATTATCTTTCTAAATAACTTTATCTACTTTGCACACAGGGGTCTGGGGTGAACGTGGCTGACTTAATAGTTAATTGAAAGCGTGTCCAATGCTTTACAGTGGATGAAACATCTTTAGCACTGTTCGGATGGATTTAGTTTACTAAATGACAGCTGATTATTTAGCATTTTCACTAAACCAATGGATCTTGTTGTTCTAAATGTGCACAATTCACAATTTAGTTTGTGTAAAATGTAGAAAAGAGGATTAAACATGATGCTGCTAGCACGACTGACCAATTTTCAGGATCAAAATCTATTGATTTAATTGAGGGTTTATGTTGGATGCCAACAGGCAGTACACTACCTGTCAAAAGTCTTGTCGCCTATCCAAGTTTTAGGAACAACAAATAATAACTTGACTTCTAGTTGATCATTTGGAATCAGAAGGGGTTTAAAAGAAAGGCAAAGGCCTCTAGATTACGCTTATTTTACCAAAATAAAAAAAATGATCATGCCTTGATTTTTTGTTATTTCATTAGGACAGTAAGGTCTGACTTTGCTGAGACAAAAGTCTTGTCACCTAACAGAAATAATGTCCAGTATAGAGTATAAAGTCATGCCACAGTGGAAACAGAGTTAATATTGTGTCTGACTCCCATGAGCTTGGAGGACAGCATCCATACATCTCTGCAATGACTCAAATCACTTATTAATAAAGTCATCTGGAATGGCAAAGAAAGCGTTCCTGCAGGACTCCCAGAGTTCATCAAGATTCTTTGGATTTATTTTCAATGCCTCCACCTTCATCTTACCCCAGACATGCTCAATAATGTTCATGTCTGGTGACTGGGCTGGCCAATCCTGGAGCACCTTGACCTTCTTTGATTGACATACTTTGATGTGGAGGCCTAAGTATGAGAAGGAGCGCTATCCTGCTAAAGAATTCGCCCTCTCCTGTGGTTTGTAATGTAATGGGTAGCACAAATGTCTTGATACCTCAGCCTGTTGATGTTGCCATCCACTCTGCAGATCCCTTGCACTCCCCCATTCTGAATGTAACCCCAAACCATGATATTTCCTTCACTAAACTTGACTGATTTCTGTGAGAATCTTGGGTCTTTGCAGGTTCCAGTAGGTCTTTTGCAGTATTTGTGATGATTGGGATGCACTTCAACAGATGATTCATCAGAAAAATCTACTTTCTGACACTTTCCCAAATGATCAACTAGAAGTCAAGCTATTATTTGTTGCTCTTAAAACTTGGATCAACAAGATTTTGTCATATACTTGAAACACCAGCTGCTTTTATTTCTCCCAAAAAGTTGGCAGTAACATCTAAATCCATGATGACGCTGCACCGGGCAATGCGGTGTGAAAACTAGCTCAGTGCATTTGCTTGGTGAAAGGAGTAAAAGTAGGGAAGACAACTACAGCCGTTGTACACTGGACAATCGTTTTTCTTTATTTTTTGTTTCAGTTCATAATATCTGTTTGTTGGGGTTTTTCTTTTTTCATTTTTCATTTCAACTTAAAATTTTGACACACTTATAAAAGACAGCATCTGCATAGAGTTCTCATCTTAAAGATCCATGGAGAAAAGAGGGAGAGAGAAAGAGAGAGAGAGAGAGAGAGAGAGAGAGATTGTGAGAGAAGGGAGGAAGATAGCAAAGGGTTTAGGGGAGGAGAGGGATACTGGTACGCCACACTAACCAAACAGAACAGCAAACAGTATTACAAGAGAGAAAGTGGGGGGAGAGAGGGACAGTTAGGTTGTTTGTTTGTATCTTTTTCCTTTTTTTACAATACAGTACACACATACACACACAGAAAATAAAAGACAGAAGTTGCAATTCCAGTCAAAGTTGCAGAAATCGATTTGATTTCTTCCTTCGCATCCTCGGTGCCCTTCTCATTGCGGTTTCTGCCCTGAATGCACTTTATATAGCGGGCGAGAAGACGTGTGGCGACACATAAAGCGGCGGCTGTTCTCGAGTCCCACAATAACATTGAAGTCGGCGTTCTTCAGTGCTTTCAAATGCATGTGTGAGAAAGCCCTTTTCTTTGTATTGCACAGATGAGTGTTTGCGTTGAGCGTTATTATTTATTTTTTTACTGTACTTTGAAAGAAACTTCCACTCTTCAAATAGAGCTCATCCTTAGAGCTTTCTGTTTCAGCCCTGCTACAGTCTAGGATTTCCGATTGTGAATATAACACGAAATGCACAAAAAATGCTGCTAATTGTACTAAATTTGGCATTGCCAATGAGGTGGAGCTTTGCAGGAGAAGCGGTGCCTGGAAGCTACAGATAGTGTGCATTTGACCTGTAGACCTATTGATGGTGTACATGGAGGGAAGCACTTTTTTTTTCCCCCAGAGTTAACCCGCTGATGGCTCTCTGAGGTAACACGACGTATTATATTGAATCTGATGGAAAAGCATTGTTCCACTTTTCTTGGTTCTAGAGCACCCTTGACATCACTGAAAGCGTAAGATGCTGCTTTTAGGACAAGCGGGCAAAGAACGAGAAAATCAATCAACCTCCCAACTTTGACCGGAACTATTTTAGTAGTTTTATACATGGACATGCAAGTCATTTTTTTTCCTCTCTTTGAAATATTTACAATAATTACAAGACAAAGATTCAGTTCAGATTGACAAAATCGCGAGCATTCATAAGTACTACTAATATAACACAACTTCTCGGGATTCTTTAAAATCATCGTAGTTATATAATTCATCACATTTGATAATGGTATAATTCAATTATGTCATCCTCATCCAGTCGTCTTCCCGTTCTAATTAGAGTAGTGTTTTCATCACATCATTACTCGGCGAATGATGGTCATTTTGCTGAAATCACAGTTTGAGCACCATCTCCGCAAACCGTTTTCCTCGTTCTAAATCTAACACTGAAACAAGAATACTGGTATAAATTTTAATGGGAATATACATCAAAGGAATGACACAAAAGGGGATGAAATTAAGGAGGATCATGGCTGGGGCTGTTGAGAAACATCACCATCGCAGGTCTTGGGTGCCCATTAGTCGAGAAGTCGTATCCGTTAACCTAAAAGTCTTTGAGAGCTGTTCGTCAGACAGCTAAAGCGTAGCGAGCTTTGCGATCTACCAACATAATCTCATGGCAATTTGTACGTTTTTGATTTAGTGGGTAATTCGGATAATCTCATTATCTGCCAATGAAAGTTGGGTTTAGGGGCGGAGTCAGGTACCACGCCTCCTTTTTAAAATTGTACGTTTTCGTACAACTGAACTCGAATTTGTACGAATTAGCCACTAAACTGACAAAACGTAAAATACGCATGTTTCCTCGTGAGATTAGGTTGGATCTACAAAGCAGGCTACGCAGTTGCAGACGGCTTCGAAGAACGTGTTGCGTGTCCAAACGGATTGGGTCTTTTTCTTCACCTGCAGTGACGGGGCACTCAACAACCCCAACCAAAAAGACTATTATGCAGTTAAGCTCTAAAAGGTACATAGTTTTTTTTTCTTCATATATAAGTAGTTTGTAATTTTCACTCATTTACAAAATGCCTTCTCAATGTGCTGTGTTATGCCAGTGCTGTCTGGTCATATCAGTGTCTGTGTGACGAACATCCAAAAACAGTGTTGACAAAATAAAATAAGACAACTGAGAAAACTTTCATCCAGATCTGTGCCCGTGTTAGTATACAGGTTTTTTTTTTCTTCTTTTTATTATTATTGTTTCATTTTCTTTTAACCAGAGCTGATCTAATGTCTACGTCTAATGTATTGCCAGCACAGAGGAAGCAATGCAAGTGAGTTGAACAAGGGCCATAAACATAAACAGCATCATCGAGGGTACAAAGATCGAAAGAAAACCAACATACAGTACACACAACATTTGTTGGGGATATTTTGTACGTAGCTGTTTTTGGAGAAAGTGCTTTAAAACGAACAAGCTCGTGTAGTACACATTATACATATTGTTCAGAAGGAATATAAATAAATAAATAAATAAACCTTTATATCAAGAACCTTGTCGCTGAAAGCAGTGGAAATGAAAACATAGTAAATGCATACACAAGATAGTTCACGAGATTTACGGCCGGGGAGGACTACACAATACAGTCGACTGTAACATTGTGCTCTGTACTCGCATAATGCTTTGGCTTTTTAGTCTTATTACTTTTCTTAACATTTGAATGAAGTCGGCACAAAACTGGAGCGCATATCATAGACCTGCAGACCAGAGAAGCCCCGGTTGGCGTTGCGGATGCGACCGAGGGCTCCGACAGCAGACGAGCACACACACACTCACAACCACACACACACACACACACGCGCACACACAAATGCTCATGCTCACATATACAGCAACGTGTACGTAAAAAAGGAAAAAATGCAGAAGGGACAGGGCACGCATACATGGCCTTTTGAGTTGCACAATTCGACACAATTCGCAGCACACGACTCACAATAAAGAATAGTCTTACGAAAGAATTCACGTATCATCACCAGTTAAGCACAACAATCAAGTTCGGGAAACATCGGGGGGAAGGGCGAAATGAACAAGATGCGCAAAAATGATTCCGGAGGGTGAGGAGGGCAGGGGGGAAGGGGGATATACATCGTTTTACACTATGACCGTGTTTTGGGAACAAAATACCCGACAACAAACTGTGCACATCCACAGGGAACACACTCATGGGGACCACGGTAAAACTCCAGCATCGTCAGGGTCATGATGAACTATTAAATGAAGTCATTCCCCCCCCATCCAACCCTTAAAGAGTCACCATAAATGAACCAACAAACGAGTCAACGTAGTAACAAAACGGAAAACGGTACAACTCAAAAAGATGCGGTGGCATAAGACGTCGTTTTCTTTGATTGTAAAGTGCACACATGATCGAGAGCCATGCAAACTAACAAAGCGAAAGTTGCATGCGTTAACAAATAAGGGCCTTCCAGCTATATCGTCTACTAAAAACAACACCGACATACATATTTACCTCATTTTTACCATACATGTAAGTGATTCGACACTAAATACACAGAAGTTTCAAAGAAAACATGCTGGACGTTACTGGAATGATTAAAGCAAAATAGTCCCGGCCCTCTGCCTCAGGCTTTGTAAAAAGTGTACAGTATTTATCCCCAAAATCATTCCTGTTCCCTACTGCTTCGCTTTGGGTAGGTATAGGGGTATAGCGGGACGGAGTCGAGGGGGGGCTCCTGTTATCTATTCCGTGGAAAAATGAAGTCCTTATTGAGAAAAGGAGTGCACTTATGGAGTTGGTACATGTTCTGTAACGTCATGAACATGAGGGTAAGGTCTTTCTAAGAGTGTGACGAATCGGAATCAAGCCAAGAGGGATTCTGTATCAACAAAAGCCAAAATAATAAAATAAACAGAGCTAAAGTTTGGTTTTAATTTTAGCCCTTGAATTTAAAACAAGCTGACCAAGCTGGCACTTTCTATCCGCGAAAGAAAATGAACTATTTAATTTGCTTTTCCAAAAATAAACTAAAAAGTAAATCAATCTTTGGACGAAATCGAAGCGTTTTACTTTAAGCTAGCATCAACTTGACAAAATGCCGTCACTCAGGGTGTTTAGAGAAGTACGTCTAATCTTCACTGCATATTAAGTGTCCTGACCAACCGTACGAGGTGCATCTACAAGTAAATGTTTAGTCAACATCTGCGTTGACCACTACCGTTTCAGATATGTATAATCTAACAATAAGGGTCTTAGTGTTTCTCACGTTCCAGTATTTCCTTTTATTGGTCTCTCTACGTTAACTAGCACCAAGGTGAAAAACGTCACGCAAACTCGCAGATCAATCCTTCGAAACCAAAACGGCCCTGTTCAAGCTGTTCATGTTTAATAGTTAAAATATAAAACAAGGCAAATAAACAAAAAGCGCAAAACTAAATGAAAAAAAACAGAACAAGGAAACTCCTTTCAGCAGACCTAACCACCTTCCAATAAAAATAATATTTAGGCTAGGCGTTGCTTCAAGTATTGATCAAAATGTTCCCGTGAAATCTTCGCCATAGACAAATACAATTTGTCTCTTGATCAATCCCTAGATTTCCGTAAATAAATTCAAAAAGCAGGGGCGAATCACTATCAAAACTGCATAGTTCAACAGTTTGCGCAATGCCACTCTATCGATCCCAGCGTAGCTTTCTAAACGTGTTGAAATGAAATGTTCGTTCCTTTCTACAGTACATCAAAAGAAAATCACTGTCAAGTACAAACTTGCCGAAACATGTCCTCTCAGAATTCGCAATGATGTGTGCTTCTTTTTTTCTTCTTCGTCGTTTACGTTTGCCCACAGTAAAACTACTACGACAGAAATTCGGCTATGAGGTTGACGGTGCTTTTAAACTACAGCACTCCATCGGCAATGAGCTAATAATGCAATAATGAGAGGTTTTCGTCTGAATGCAAGCAACCACTCGGAACTTTAGGCCATTGAAATCGGACTAGCACTAGTATCTAAAACATCTATGCAGTCAGTTGGTTAGTATTCATAATGCTAGTATGGTTTGCCAAACACCATGTTCTGCCGAAACGTAAAAACAATTTAGCAGTTGCTGGCACTGTCCTGGAGGCCCCCCCAAAAACGAAAGCAACGCTAAAAGAAAAAGAAAATAAATAAAAACAAAATTGATTTTTATTCCTTTACAGGTAGTAGTAACCCATGTGCCGCTTGTATGTTCAATACATTTACATGTACAGTTTGTAAATATTATGTTTATTTGAACCCACTTTTTGTATATATATATATATTTAAATCATCTAGTACGTAACATCTCCTTTATTTATTGATTTATTTATTTTCTCGATTGGTTGATTTTTGAATTTTTAACCCTACCCAACCCCCGTTTTTATGACAGTTTCCTTATCTCGTGTTTAAGTGGATAAAACACTCAGCTTTCCAAGTGTTTGACTCTCTTCATGTCGTTTAGAAGCCCAGGGTTCCTCCGATACTGGACGCCAAAACCACTCCCAAAATTACACAGCAGATGATGATCATGATCTTCTTCTGCAGAGGGCGAAAAGAGAAAAGGGAGATGTGTAAATAAACAGATCAACAATCATTTGTTTAGTTCATTCAGCTTCTCTATTACTTGAACGACACAGTCGGCTAATTTAAGTAGCATCACCTCATCTTAACCACATTTTGAATCATTAAATGAAACCATTAACAATTAAACCTTTACCAAAGTAAATCATTAAATTAATTAAAAGTTAATTAAATTATTGATGAAAGGAGCCACTCTGGGACGCTGGCCCTTTGAATGCTGAATATGTTAAAGCACCGACTGCATTTGAGAAGAAGGTGATTAGGTATTGCATAACTGTAAAGGCTAAATACAGTACTAACATCTTAGTAAACTGGAATATGTGAAAGAAATGATGTGTGTATATGGGTCATAAATTAACAATATTAAATGGAAATATTTGCCAGCTATCTTAATTCTTTTTAATTTTTTACCTACTTTTTTATCAACAAACAAAATATAAATTATACAATTAGAAAACAGGTTTTTATTACATGATAGTGCTTCGATATTATAGATTATTGCTTCTGATACTGTAGTAACGATTATTATTAATGTTGATCAGCATAATGCATATAAAAATGTTTCTGTTTGGGGAAACAGAAAGCCATTTGGTACATATTGACTTTATTCTGCAATGCAGAAGTATGTTCGTTTTCGCGATTGTTTTAGAACTTCCGATTCAGTCGCCTTTGGGAGAAATGACCAGGAATAATAAATGGCAGAAAACAGTCAAATTACTTGCTCTACAAACAAATGTGTTCATGACTACACATACAAAGGAGTATAATAAAATAAAAAAAAAGATCAGTTTGCTACATCAAGCAGCAAAACAAGCTGTTTTTAAAGTCTAAAAATGGAGGTCAATGTAACTCATGTTCATTCATATAGTGCTTTTACAATGTAGATTGTGTCAAAGTAGCTTAACATAGAAGTTCCTATAATATAGAAGTTAAGTAACATAGAAGTTCTAGTAATGATTAAAGTCAGACGTCTCGAGCCAAAATAGCTGCGTCATTTCGTACATCAAGAATAAGGTACAGAGTGAGAAAATGCAAGTGTAATTTTCACCACTAGAGGGCGCATATTCACAACAAACAAAGTCATAGTTTGAGGACTCAATGACTGAGGGTCGAGTCATGGGAGTTGTGGTCTTTATACATCCTGTAAGACTCATGTTCAAATCATGTTCGTTGATGAATTAATCATTTTTAAAATGGTAGAATAAAGCAGAGTAAGACTGAAAGCCATCAAAGTGTAACTAGGGTTGCCACAGTACTGGAATTCGGTACCAATCAATATTGAAATTTTAAATACGTCCATTTCCTGTGAACATTTGAGTGCTGTTGAGCATTTGCAAGGTCACGTCGATCAGCTGGTTTGTCTATAAGCTGACATTCGAGCGATCCACTGATGAATCGTGACTTTGAAACACCCAAGTTTCCCTGTCTCTGTGGTTACCCTCAGTAAACAGAGGTGAGTCTGGCGAACTGATGACCTTCACGGCCAATCACAGTAATTTCTGTTGAGCATGTGAACAGTGGCAAATCAGTGATGTTTAAAAATGCACTCACCAGCACTTAAATGTTAGCAGGAAATGGATGTTTTTAAAATTACAGTATCGATTCGTACCGATATTTTTTTTTTAATTTGCTGCAAATAACTGCAGATCTATCAATCGTTCCAAAGTCTAATCCTGATTTTCTAATTTTAATGAAAAGATCTTACATATTTTGTCTTTAATTTCGACAACTAAAGCTAGTGCTTGAGCTTGGGACATTAGAATTTGAGCTTGCGAAATTCTGTTGTACATCAGTGCGAAAAAGGGGTGGGATAAAACAAGATGAATATACTTTTATAAAGCGTGTGATTGGTCCATACTTTAATTTTCTGAACAGAAAGGCCACATTTTGATCTTCTATTGGTCTCACGCAATCACATGATGACATTTCGCAGGACAGAGTTCACCAAGCTTGAAACATGCAAAACCTTTTGTTTGAACTTGGTTTTTATGGTCTGCTGTATTCCCACGTTCACGAATGGGAATCAATAGGGTAGAAAGTGTTGCGTGACATAATTTTGCTGATGATTTGCAACCCATTGGCTGCGTCCGAAACCGCCTACTACTCAGTAGGTACTGCATTTGAATTTAAACGTACTACTCGGCCGCTAGAAAAGTACATTCTATACAGTATGAACGTGAAAAGTATGAATGGAATTCGGGCGTACTACATCTGCCATTTTGACAGTCACGTCACGTACTTGCGTCATTTCCGTCGCTTTACTTCCATTCATGAATTCGCTCGCGGGGCATCATGGGATAGCGCAGCATGCATGGGATGCGCACTTCAGAATCTCGCCGGAAGTAGTAAATCATCCGGGTGCTTCTCGCATGCTGTTTTTCGAATTCTATGAATTCGGACATGCTACTCGGCTCGCATACTGATTTAAACATACAGTATAGTATGGAAGTATGTGGTTTCGGACGCAGCCATTGTGTTCTTATTTGTACTTAAATCATCACCAAATCCTGTCATAAATTATTTTATCTTCTTAAATTACTATCCCTAATTGATTTTTATTATTTACTGCAAATTACTGCAGATCTATCAATCATTCCCAGGTCAAATCCTGATTTTTTGAAACTCGTGTAAATCTGTGAATGCAAAGATTTACCAAGCATTTCGCTAGTAGAGAACTATTGCAGACATCAACTATGCAGACATCAGCTTCATTTTTGCAGATGATTTGCAACCCCTTGTGTTTAAAGTTGCACTTACATGATCACTGAAGGCTGCCATAAATGATTTAATCTTCGTAAACTACTATTATCATTTGATTCGATTATTAGTCACAAAAAAATGCAGAACTATCAATCATTTCCAAGTCTAATCCTAGTTTTCGGAAGCTCTTGTGTATCTGTAAATGTAAAGGTTTCACCCAGCAATTTCGCTATTCGAAAACGATTATGCGGTTCGTATAGGGCGACTGCTTCAGATCTGCAGTTTGACTCATCAGAAAGCAATGGAGTAGGTGGAGTCTGCGGTCTTTCGACCACCACTGCAATGGCCGACAGCCAGCTAAACTGCAGCACTAACGTCTGGGAGTGAACAGCATCTGCTTGAATGTAGTTTTTCACTCAATGGTTTAAGAGTAATTTCTGAATGCATTGTGCGTGACAGCCGAGCCTGTGTTCTCCAGCAAGGTGCAGAGAGCATGAATCATTGTGCATAAAGGGCAAGATGTTGAAAGACTTCAGGTGGAACAGCTGATGATGTTTTTTACCTTGCGTGCCTGACTCTGGTATTTGACAGCCTTCTTGGTGTCAGAAACCGCTCTCTCTACATAGTCCACAGAGTGTTCCACGTTATACTCAATTCTGTCAATCATCTCTCCCTGTGAATGACAAAAAAAGGCACATCAAACAATCGTCGTGTTTGCAAACACTTGCATTTGCAATCACTGTATATGCAACGCGTGAAATACAGGATTCTGTTAGTTTGATAGTGCTTAAATGTTTGTTTTTTTGTGTTGCCTGAAGTCAAACCCCACAAACAATGATGCTCAAGTGCAGTGTTTTCCCAGCACTGTTCCTGAAGGCACACCAACAGTACACATTTTCAACCTCTTTCTAATCAAACACACCAGACTCAGCAGAACATTAGAAAAGACTCCCAAAGCTGGCTCATTATAGTTGTTAAACGTTATCCTTAGACCTCCCAAGTCTCCCGGAAGTTCCTGGAGTCTCCCACAAATGCATAGAGACTCCCGGATGCCCGCAAACAAGTGATAGTCTTCGGGAAATCTTGCGACTCCCTCCCGGTACTCAAATAAGTTGCGCACCCTTCTCACCCCTCACCACCGGAACCCCTCCTTGCTCTTCAGACATGTTGCACACACACCCCCACCCCCCCGCGCACTTTTCACATACATTTTTTTCCCCCGATGATGCAATCGTCCATCGCGATGTTTCACATTAGACATCGTATGATGTCAAATTGGTCGACAAACGACAATCGACAGACCGGAAGTCATTCATTTCCTATGGAGAGTAGTCCGGGAGCTGCTTGGAGTTCTGATTATCTCCGTATGTGGAAAATTCGAATCTGAATTGAGCTGCGGATCCGTTTAAATATTTGAACTCCTGCGACTAGACTGTATGCGACCGGCCGACCGGATGTGATGTATTCCAGTGTTGTCCAAGCAGGTCCGTGTGCGCGAGATGAGAAATAGTAGTTTATTTGGTTATCTTTTGAATCAGAAAATGTCTATATTAAAAAAAAAAACATTTCTGTTCATAAATGTAAGTAATAAAGTAATAAAAATATTATGTTATGTTGTCTCCACATTCCCTCCAATATTTTTAGTGGTCTACGAGTTTCTAGCATTCATTTATTCATTCAACCATGGTGAACGTACTGAGAATAAATTCTCTTGCCTTTGCACTTCTTTATTTCGGACACTGCGACAACAGCTTCTCTCCCATGGTGCACGTCAGAACTGAAAATTCTGTGCGACTGCCCCAAGGGGGCGTAATCCGACAGTCGTGTCCAAATGTCGTGTGCAGTGGAAAGGCGGCTTCATAAGGGAGACATTCAAAATATGTACAGTCGGTGTGCCTCCAGGAACAGGTTGGGAAACACTGCTTTAGTGCATCTCCTTTTACCCTTGAGCAAAGGCTCTTAACCCCAGGTTGATCCGTGGGGCCTGTCCTTGTATTTTAACACGATGGCATTCTATAGCAATGTCATGTAAACCATTTCCGCTGTCCTTGGCTGTGTGGCAATAAATAAATGGCTCTCCTTGAGTTACATTTTAGAGTGTGCATCATGTTTGGGCACAAAGAATTTGACACGCTGTTAAATGTTTAAATGTTCTCAATTTCTGTTTAACGAAGAGAAGATTTTCTTTAACACATTTCTAATCATAATAGTTTTAATAACTCATCTCCAATAACTGATTTCTTTTATCTTTGCTATGATGACAGTAAATAATATTTGACTAGATATTTTTCAAGATACTTGTATTCAGCTTAAAATGACATTTAAAAGTTTAACTAGGTTAATAAGGCAGGTTAGGGTATTTAGGCAAGTAATTGAATAACAATGTTTGTTCTTTAGGCAATCAAAAAAAAACAAAAAAACATTGCTTAAGGGGGCTAATAATATTGACCTTAAAATGTTTAAAAAAATAATTAAATCTGCTTTTATTCTAGCCGAAATAAAACAAATTAGACTTTCTCCAGAAGAAAAAATATTATAGGAAATACTTTTAAAATTTTCTTGATCTATTAAACATAATTTGGTAAATATTTGAAAAAGAAAAAACAATTCACAGTAGGGCGAATAATTCTGACATCAGCTGTGTAAAGTTTATTTGGCCTTTTTGCTGGAATGGAATTGAAATGTTGCATTTGAAATGAATCAGAAATAATAATTAACTACTAATTATTGTAGTTTTAAAATCCTTTACTATGTTAATATCTTTCAAACTACTGGGTTTTGCCCATTTTTCAGCCAGACGCCTTTAAAATATTACAAAATTTTGTATTTTCATTCATTCATTCATTCATGCTTTCGGCTTTGTCTCTTTATTCATCAGGGGTCGCCACAGTGGAATGACCCATCATCTTATCCAGCATATGTTTTACACCTGCCCTTCCAGCTGCAACCCAGTACTGGGAAACATCACACTCATTCACACACATACGCTACAGCCAATTTAGTTTATTCAATTCACCTATAGCGCATGTCTTTGGACTAACCACTGAGCCACTTTGTCACCCTAAATGTTGTATGTTCATTTATTATTTGATATATAATTAATGCATTAAGGATCAGAATTAGAATTGTGTTTTATTTTTATGTAAATATGTTTTGCTGAATGATAATAAAATATAATCATACCAATATTTTCACATTTAATTTTCACCACAGTTACAAACCAGTTTGTATATAAAATCTATACAATTTTTTTATGTGAACAACAACATAGATAAAAAAATATATATGTTTGACCTATAATAAAACTATAATAACATAACAAAAAAATCGGAATGTTTAATCAAACTTAAAATGAAATCATCACTAATTCATACTATTTAAATACTGTAATAGTATACATTCATTCATTCATTCCTTTTCCTTAGGCGTAGTCTCTAATTAATCAGGGATCATCAAAATGGAATCAACCGCCAACTTATCCAGCATATGTTTTACACAGCGGATGCTCTTCCAGCTGCAACCCAGCACTGGGAAACACACTCATTCACACACATACACTATGGCCAATTTAGTCATTCAATTCACCTCTAGCGCATGTGTTTGGACTATGGGGGAAACCGGAGCACCGGAAGGAAACCCACGCCAACACGGGGAGAACATCCAAACTCCATACAGAAATGTCAACTGACCCAGTTGGGACTAGAACCAGTGACCTTGTTACTGTGAGGTGATAGTGTACTACCCACTGAGCCACCCCTAAATTTTGTACGTTTGTTTATTATTTTATATATTTTAATACATTAAGGGTCAGGGTGTTATATTTACATAGATATGTTGCAGAGTGACAATAAAATGTAATCGCACCAATATTTTCACATTTAATTTTCACCACAGTTACAAACCAGTTTGTATATAAAATCACTTTGTAATATAATGTGATATTACCAACAATTACCTTCCGAATATATATATATATATATATATATATATATATATATATATATATATATATATATATATATATATATATATATATATATATATATATAAATTGACCTATAAAATTTAATTATCATCACATAACAAAAAAAATAATCGTAAATTTTAATAAAAACTATTCTTATTTATTCATTCATTTTTACTTTGGCTAGTCTCTATATCAGAGGTTGCCACAGTGAAATGAACCACCAACTATTCCAGCATATGTTTTACGCAGCAGATGCCCTTCCAGCTACAACCCAGTATTGGAAAACACCCATAAACACTCATTTACACTCATATCCTACAAACATTTTAGTTTATTCTATTCACTTTATTCTTATTTAAAATTAAATAATTCCTAATTCCAAACTATTTCAATACTGAAGTAATATAAAAAATAAAATAACATAGTTTACTACTAGTAGTACACATCTGTCTTTTTACCCCTACGCAAAAAACCCAATTAGTGCCTTAGCACACATTAAAGTAGTATTTTCTTCCTGGGTGTCTGCCAGACTTGATCAAATGAACATGTAATTTTCTGTGTCGTATTTTCAGATGTACCTGACTCTCCACCAGCATGGCCATGTCCACAAACATATCGTGCAGCTCACGGATGCTGTTCTCCAACTTAATGATCTCAGTGTGTCGGGTCTCAATCTCATTTAGTGCCTGCTTGGTCATCTGGGAGTCCATTTTGATCTGTCGCACAGAGAAAATGTTTTAGTATTTTGAAAACAGTGAAATAAAATGACTAAACTTTTATGAAAGCAAACAGTTTTCAAGTGTATTATGAGCTCAGTCTATATTCATGCACAAGTAATTGACAAAAACATCAACAAAACGGCATATGTGTTCACAGTGTGTCTTTACAAAGTGACATCGCCAACTACTGGCCTGGCACGCAAAATACAGCATTTTTAGTTGATTTCACAGACCGAGGTTGTTTTCACAGTGTTCTTGTCTGTATGTGTGACTTTTCGAAAATTATTTATTAGCACGATCATTGTGGTTAAAGTACCCTTAGTTTGGACAAGTTTGGCATTGGTCAAACTTACATCATCAGTGAAGATTGCAAGCTTCCCACTCTCCAACATGTCTTCCAGCTCCTCATTGGTAGTTGTTCTGCCAGCTAATTAAAGATATTAGGAGAACAGGGTGTCAACATCAGGCATACACTGGGTTACTTTGAATAGCTTTGTGTTTCTGTAGTAGATCAACGGGTTTAATATGGTGCACTGGTATTTTTTAAAGTCCTTACCAGTAAAATGTGCACTGTTTTCTCAGTTTAGTCACCCTCAAGTTTCTCCAATCTCATTCATTCATTCATTCATTTTCCCTAAGCCTAGTCCCTTTGTTATTAGGGGTCACCACAGCGGAATGAACCGCCAACTTTTCCAATTTAGGTGAATATCCAATTCACCTATGCGCATGTCTGTGGACTTTGGGGGAAACCGGAGCACCCGGAGAAATCCCACACCAACACGGGGAGAAAATGCAAACTCCACACAGAAATGTCAACTGGCCCAGCCAGGACTCGAACCAGCAACCTTTTTGCTGTGGGGCGACAGTGCTAACCACCGAGCCACCATGCCACCCAACACAACAGAATGCTGTTAAACCAAACAGTTGATGCTAGCCATTGACTTCCATAGTATTTTTTTCATCCCCAACAAAACCTTTATAATCGTGACATTAGACATGAATGCGAAGGAGATTTTATGCATGCTTATAGCAACTGTCATAACAACTTAGCTATGTGGTTATAAATGTAAAGATGACATTGTTTCTTATGACAACTTGACATAAATACATCACAACCTGTTATTTTTGTCGTGACAACTTCTGCTCAGTGAGAGGCTAATGGCCGATCTGAATCTCCAAACTTATAAATATTTAAAATAGGCAATATCAAACAAACAAACTGCATTGATGCAATCTAAATAACTACATTTTTTCCTAAAAAAAGCCTTAAAAGCACCTTATGTTGCCAAACTGTTGAAATATATTTGTCAAACTGTAGTGAGTTTATTGATCTGCTGTCACTCTATGTGGGCGGAGTAACACACAAGGGTGAAGAGGCTGCATGACTGCTGTTATTGCAGAATATCATACGGCTCTCAGCCAATCAGACTCGAGAACCAGACAGAACTGTTGTATAAAAACAAATACATCACAAGCAGACCTTACAATTGTCATGACAACTTGACAATTATACCAAGACTAGAAAACTTGTCATAAATCTGTCATAAACATGACCGTCATGAAGCATTATAAATATGCAATGAATTTTATAACAGCGTTATTAATATTTTTCGACGTCAACTACAGTGATACAAGCTGAATTTGTCATTAAATTGTCACTAAATATTAATGACGCTCTTAAAAATTATTTGACAGCATAATTTGCACTTTTAATGACTGAAAAAGTGATCGGAAAAATACTCATGACCCTCATGTTTATAACAAATTGATGACGAGTTATGTTGACTTGGTATAATTGTCAAGTTGTCATGACAATTGTAAGGACTGCTTGAGATGTATTTGTTTTTATACAACAGTTCTGTCTGGTTCTCGAGTCTGATTGGCTGATAGCCGTGTGATGTTCTGCAATAACAGCAGTCCTGCAGCCTCTTCACCCTTGTTTGTTACTCCGCTCACATAGAGTGACAGCAGATCAATAAACTCACTACAGTTTGACAAATATATTGCAGCTGTTGGGCTACATAATGTACTTTTGAGGCTTTTTTTAGGTGAAAATGTAGTTATTTAGATTGCATCTATGCAGTTTGTTTATAAGGATAGTGCCTATTTTAAATATTTATAACTTTGGAGATTCAGATCGTCGGCGGTTGACGTTTCACTACAAGATGGCGACAGAGACCTCATAATAAGTTTTTAGGGAAGAAAAACTCAGCGTACATTTCAAATTACAGCTTATCAAATCATTATAGGGCAGGTAAGGGACTTTCTAAGTCGATCTCTCTCTTTTGCATGTTGCAGTGCTGTATCTATACCATAGTAATCTGCTAGTTTTTGCTTTGCTTTGGATTTTTTGGTATTAATTATTGTGATATCTCGATTACAACAGAGAAATACTGGAAAATCTCTGTAGACTGATGGCATTTCATGCTGTTCAGCCTTTTAATCTTAAAATGTGAGCAAAATCACCTGTTTTTGTAATCATACTCGATATTACGCTAGAGAATCATTCAAATACTAGCTCTAAAGTGATGTTAGTAAAGTAGCTACGGTTTTTGCTGTTCTGACATCAGATGCAGATGTGAAAGAACGCCGGAAGACAGTAGTTCCTCGTACAAAAGGATCTCGGATCTGTTTGATTTTCTTTTGTATATACACGATTATGTTGTCGAACTGTTGTATAAACGCAATATTTCGCGAGTACTCAAGGCACTCAAGCCAACGCAAGCCAACGCACACCTCCCACAAATGCTGATATACAGCCATTTCGCAATGCTACTCATGTGATATTGCTCATATATCATAACAAACAATGACATATTTGCATTTAAAATGTCATAACTGAGCCAATGTCACTTAATAAGTTGTCACATGCATGCATAAAATCTCACTCACATTCATGTCATGGTTATAAAGGTTTAATGACAGTCACTCCTTCAAGTTAAGTGTTATGGTCAATGGCTACCATCAACTTATTAACATTCTTCAAAATATCTTTTGTGTTCAACAACAAAAAAGAAAGATAAAATTCAGTTGGATCTCCTTGAGGAGAGTAAATAGTGAGTAAATGTTTATTTCTATTTTCGGACATTTGTAATTGGCATGTAAAATGCACGTTCCAGAAATGTGGAGGAAGATTTTCTCTCTTCTTTTCTTTTTTTTTGCGTGTGGGTGTGTATGTGCAAGCAGAACTCACTAATTTCCAGTTGTCTCTGAATACGGTCCTTGCAGCGGTCCCTGTATTTGGACTGCGTGGTGTTGTACTCTGTCATCACCTCCACAAACTTGCGTGACAGCGTGGAATGCTGTGGGATAAAAGGTGGAGTTGTGGAGGCATCAGAGACGTGAAAATGTAGGATGTGAATAGACATGCTGAAAGTAGGCTGTTATAGAGTCGAAGTCAGAATTATTATCCCTCATGAATAGTCAGCCCCCTGTATATATATTCCCGAAAAACTGAAAGATTTTTTCAACACATTTTCAAACATAATAGTTTTAATAACTCATTTCTAATAACTGATTTATTTTATCTTTGCCATGATGACAGTACATAATATTTGACTAGATATTCTTCAAGATACTAGTATTCAGCTTAAAGTGACATTTAAAGGCATAACTCCTTCAGTCATTATGTTCTAAGTTTTTGAAAAATGTAATGTTTTCACAGCTCTTGATAAATGAGACCAAATTATAATAATACATATTCATCACCCTTGAAGTAGATATTTTGAAGTAGATAGCCTTCAATCTTAATCTTTAGCTATTATAAAAAGGGGAGTTGTCGAGATCTACCTGAGCTCGAGGCTCCCCTCTCTACCTCCAAACGGGAGGGAGCCCAGGGCTCAAAAACCTTCGAGCTCAGGGCTCTATCCCGGGACAGCATGCCAAACTTGCTTATAATCAATCATCAGCTAAGTGTGAACTCTTGAAATGGACATGAGGTCAGAACAGTTGTATTATACCAACATAAAATACAAAATAAGCATAGATGATTGCTGGTTTAATCTTCAAAATTATTTATTTTTAATTCCAAACATTAACATTGTAACATTTTTACTTTAATTTTGAGGTTTTTGTTGTATATACTGCATAACAAACTTTATCTTCATCTTCCTCGTCATGCCACATAAGGACATATTTTCATCTGCTATACATACTTCAAGATCTGTATATTCTGCATATGAAATGGTTTCAGCAGTGAATTAGGTCATCGATACAGTTTTTTTAAATTTAAAAAAGTTCAGTCAGCATTACTGGAGATTTCAGTTTAGTAACAGATTTCTGAAAAAATCCTGATCTAAAGCTTGCAATCATACAAAAGATTTTAAACTTTAATTAGAAAGTGCAATCTGTATTTTTTTTAACATACGATCTATGAAATATTGTCAAACGTATCAATAAATCTGAGTAAAAACTTTGTAAATGTGGCCTGGAGTGAAGTGATGCCATGCTACTTTTCAGTGTAGTGGATTTTTTTTTCAAATTGCAATATGCAGAGCCTCACTGCCATTTGATTAAATGACAATCGTCCACTTTCATGGACTGCAGGCTTGATGAAATGCTCAGGAACCACAAAAAATATGGGGTGACATCATGTGATGTCCATTGTAATGGACACAGGGTCTGAAGGGATTAAGGGGGCTAATAATATTGACCTTAAAATGCTTTTAAAAATATTAAGAACTGTTTTTATTCTAGCCGAAATAAAACAAAAAAGACTTTCTCCAGAAAAAAAAAAATATTATTGGAAATACTGTGAAAATTTCCTTGATCTCTTTAACATCATTTGGAAAACTTTTGAAAAGGAAAACAAAAATCACAGAAGGATGAATAATTTTGACTTTAACTCTATATAATATATATGTTATGGTCCATGACTGATCTTTGTGAAATCGGGCTCTGCTTTTGCTGCAATTATGTGAGAGATAATGACACTTATTCTGTTTCTGGACAGCAGATGGCACTAAGGAGGGTGTTTGACCGAGATGCTCAGTGGGAGGGCAGAGGTCACAGGAAGTGTGTCTGTCTCTGAACACACTGGACAGCCTGAAGGTCAGATTTGTCACTGTTTTGCTGAATATCGCTTCCATTTTAGAGAAGCTAAACATGAAAACATAAGAGCTTGAACATCCCACTGAACACTTCTCAAGTAAAAGATTCATAGCCCTCTTATTATTATTATGTTCTTATTATCTTGTATTATTTTGTACGTGCTAGTTATCTAGTAGTTTTTTTTGTATGTTAGAGTCAGTTTGAGTAGGTTTTATTTTTAGACTGTTTAGTTTTAGTGTTTTGTGATTTTTAATTGGTTTTTAATGTCTGAATAGATTTATTAAATGTACATTTGAGTTTCAAGTTGAACTAAATACAAGTATTTGTCTATTGTTTTATGTTTTTACTTTCATGTTTTATACACGTGATCTAATGAATTATTTTTCATTAAATGTTTAGGTAATATGATTATTATACAGAAATTATTACAAATTATATATATATATATATATATATATATATATATATATATTTATATATATATTTATATATATATATATATATATATATATATATATATATATATATATATATATATATATATATATAATTGCTTTACTAATGCCCAGGGATGCAACGATTAACCAAATTCGTCAAGATTAATTAATTGTAAAGGCTTCTCAACACCGCGTTTCTGCATGAAACAAAACTGCTGCAATTAAACAAAGTTATGCCAACTGTGCGCTGATTAAAAGTTCTCACCTTGTACACTGAGGCTTATATGCACGCATGCTGGATTAACTATAGCTGAGGCTATTAACTAAGGGGCTGTTTACGTATCATGTCTTTTGGGCGCTCAAGTATGTTATTTTCAATAACATAGAGGCACGTGGCTTGCACGTGTATATTAGGAGTGGTGCACGTGCTTTCCAGGCACACCTAGTTGAAAACATCTCAACTTTAGTTTGTTTAATCCAACGCACATTGGATTCACTATAGCAGCGGGCCATACACACATCGCATCATTTACGCCCGCGAGTTGATTATTTCCAATGTAATAAATGCCAATATGCGTTGCGCTTTTGCCTTAAAGACGCACCGAGTAGAAAACATCTCACGCTGTAGCGGTAAGAGTTGTCCGTGACTTTCAGTGCAAGGTATGTTAGACAAATTTTTACAAATGATTAAAATGATTATGTATTTATGAACGCAGATGATAACAACAGTTCATTTAAATGCTAAGCTAATATAAAGCTTAAATTAACATTAGATGAGATAACCGTGAAACCGTTATTATTCTTCAGACTATATAATCGTACAACCAAAATCTATAATAGTTGCATCTATAATTGTTACGCAGTTCAAAACTCAACATGTGAATGGGTTTAAATGTAGAAGAAGTCTACTTAAGCAATGCACTGCTTTTGTTGTGCTTTGAAATACAACATTTGAATGTTTGTAAAAAAAAAAAAAAAAAGCCACATTGTACAATGCACTGATGTTATGTAGTTTCAAAATACAACATATTAACATTTTAATGCAGAAAAATACTACATGGGTCTCTTAAGGAGCAAAAATACAACATATGGGCTCTTATATGCTGTTGTGTCATCAGTGACATTGCAAGTCAAATCTCTCCGGCCCCTCATTTAGAATGCTTTTCATGAACTGCCCCCCATGACAAACTAATTGAATAGCCCTGCATTAGACCAATACTATTTTTTAATTTATTCTTATTTTGATGTATTTATTCATTCATTCATTGTTTTGTCATTTATTTTTAATGAAAATTTTATTATTTTTATAAGTTTATTTATTTATAAGTTTAATTATCAAAAGTTGGACTATTGGACTATTGTTTGTTTCTTTTATTATTATTATTTTGTGCAGTATAATTTGGTTACTGCACAGCAATAAACAACACTTTAAAATATAAGGTGTTTTCATGTGGTTTTCTAAACTAGTAGTGTTTTGAAATGAATGAATAGGTAATAATCAAGATAACCAAGAAACCGTGATTATTCCTCATACTATAATCGTACAACCAAATTCTGTAATCATTGCATCCCTACAAATGCCAAATAAAATATGCTATAATTTGATTATTTTGACTGTTCGTAAGTTGTTGGAATAAATTTAATTATTTAACTATTTATAACAAATTAATATGTTTGACATTAAAATAAAAACAGCTTATAACCCACATACACAATGTGAAATTGATTTAAAAAGTGATTATTATTGGGATGTAGAATAAACTAATGTGGAAAAAAGATTAAGTAATGAAAGCAAAACTAAGCTGATGATACTAAATTGTTGAATTTTCGACTATTTATTAAGTTCATTATTCACATTACTATTTGACTGAACCGACTTAGTAGCAATCTTTATCACTAGGAGAATAGAGATCATCAAATTTAGCTTAATTTCTCGTGGTTTCTTTTCATACCTGTGTCTTGCGGATCCGCAAATCTGCAGATGATCTGTTCAACCCTTCCTCTTGCTCGATACTTTGTTCGATAGCTGCGCAACACAGAAACAAATTGCATTTCATTCATTGTTCTAGTAAAAAAGGTCTGTGGTAAGTCTATACACTGTCTTCCTTTAACACACACAAAGATTGACATTTCACAGCTGTCCAAACCTGGTTACCAGGTTACAACAGTTACTGAGGTGCCACAGCATCTACAACACCATCAAATGCGTCGATGACACTGACGTAATTGGCAGACTGAGCTGTTACAATGAAAGTGCATGCACTAGGTGTCAGACAAAAGTGCTCCCAGAGTAATAACAAGTCCCTTAATCTCTGAAGGACAATAGATCTCACTGTCCACTTCAGCAGACAATGGGATTCAGTTCTGATGGAGCCGAGCGCACCATGTGTTGCTGATGAAGTTGCCATCAGAAGGACCATCACTGTGGCTTATTTTAATGGAGTTTTAAAGAACAACGCAATAAATGGGTAGTACTTTTAGAATAATTGTCCATGTTGTAAAGCAAAATGTTGTAAAGCATTTATTAATCATAGTTCAACATTTACTAATGCATTATTAACATCCTATGTTGTGCTTGTTAACATTAGCTAATGCACCGTGGGTTAACATGAACTAACATAACTTAAATAAGGTTAAAGGCGCAGTAGGTGATCTTCCACAATGCTAAAAGCTTAGCATAAACCTCTGAATCACAGTCCCTCCCCTGCCGTCGAGAGCCACGCCTCCTGAAACACGAGCACAGCCAAAGAACCCTCTCTCATGTGTTAAAAGCGACTATCCGCTTGTTAAGTGTGACGTCACGCGAAGCGGCTTCCGGGTCCAAACGCTCTATTCAACTGAATGGGGAGACTCATGAAATGGTAATAATAACGTTTACAAAGCGATTTAATGCTTTCAAAAATCACGATCGCAATATATATGTCCATGCCTAATATCCGATGGCCAGAAAGTGATAAATTTTTTTAGAAATTGTTAAATTTTTGGTATTTGTTATGCAGCAAGCCCAGAGATTGTTGTGTACACTATGATTTTATATAAAATTAACTTTAATGTGTGGTAGGAATAAAACGTGATCATAAACGAACGATTTCTCCACTCAAATGAATGCCGGCTTGGACCCGGAAACAGTATTACATACGTCACAAACACATCACCACTTAACAAGCGGATAGTGCTTGTCTGAGGGCGTGTAAGCCAAACTGACATCATATTTCAGATCGAATATTTAGAGCTGCATGGTAAACTATAAAGGGAGAGACAAGGCGAAATAGCTGTGTTTTGTTGTGCAACTAATAAAAAAAACTACATTATTGATGCTGTAAAAGGTCCCTTATAAAACTGAAAATAGTCTTATCAATCTTTCATCTGAAGATTTTAGTGGCTGAACAACACTTCTGTGAAGATATAACCCATTTGTAACAACAACATCTAACGTTACATCAGCTTTGCGTGAAGCTAGACAGTGTTAAAACAGAACATTACCTGTCTAAGAGAAACCCTTCAGACATTGTGTCATCCTTTCCTCCAGCGTGCAAAGGTAACTCCAATATCGATTCAGGTTTTTAAAAAGTTTTGAATTAGCAGGTTTTTATCGATTGCACGTGTGCTCTCTCTCCCTCTCTCGTGAACGCGTGGCGGTCGTTGGAGCTGCGTACAAACGTCTGCGCAGTTGTTCAAATCTGCATTTGCTGACAAACAGTTTGGCCTGCTTATCGGAATTATGAGAGATGTGGGCCCGACTATTTTATTGGATGAACATTTTTTAGTTTTATGCCTTACTCAAAATATAAAAATACATATGAATACATTTCGATCGTTTAATTTAATCATTACTATTGGAATGTGAAGAGACTCAACCAGCACAACACAAAATGCTTCTGAAGACAATCACCTGCTGCACATTTAACTATCAATAACAAAGATGAATAAATACCATAGTAAATGTATTACTAATTGTTTGTACATTACCTAACATTAAGTAATGGACGATTATTTTAAACTGTTGCCAAAAATGTTTTAAGGTTTCGATATTTTATTTTGATTCAATCAATTTTATCTGATTAAGTGCATTTTAAAAACATAAAGAAATTGCTCAAAAAAGGAAACTCTTGGTCGCTGTTTAATTAAACAATTTAAGGCATTAATATTTTTTTACAGCATATGTTCAATCATACAATGATTGATAATCTCAGTATATTATGATAAAATAATTTCTTTGGTATGTTTCGTGTAACCCAACCCAGTCTGAGCTGGGATCAAACTGGCAATTCTTTGCATGGGAGTAGTTGCTCTATCAAGGAGGCTAAAGACCATGGCCTCTAGCATCTATCACTAGAGCACCTTTAGAGGTCAGAGAAGTGACGTTTGCCAGCATAGCACTTCGCTTGCTGGGCTTCATTACGCTCACCACCCAAACTTTACTTCCATCCCACACGAGCCCCCACATGTAACCCACTGCTCCTATTGCACCCAGCCCGGTCTGAGCTGGGATCGAACCGACAATTCTTTGCATGGGAGTTGGTTGCTCTATCAAGGAGGCTAAACACCATGGCCTCTAGGGTCTGTTGGTAGAGCTTTTGTAGAAGTCAGAGGAGGGAGGTTTACCTGCGATTGTATCCAATTTAAATAATATGTATTTCCAATCAATTGTGTAGTGATTGTAAGAGATTATTCACATAACATTTATGGTTCAGGTGGTAAAATCATTTAAAGTAAATTATGATTATTTGAGTCATATTATACGAGTTGTCATGTGGATCAAAATCATTTTACGTTAAGATGTTGTAAATTTGCTGCCATAAATATACCAAAACTTAATTTCTGAATAGTAATGTGCATCGCACTTCATTTAGGCAGATTTAAAGGTCCCGTGAGGGCTCTTTATTCGATGTTTGACCTAATTTCAACTGAAACAAGAGGGCAGGACATTAAGTAGCCCCTCCCCTTATTCAAAAACAGCCAATAGCATTTTGTTTTTATCACATCTCTGCCAGTGAGAGTGGTTGAGCTCAAGCACGTCAAATGAAATGCAAATTAGAAGTTTCTTGAGAAGGGGGCAGGGCATGTCAGACACTAGAGAGCAGGTGATTGGACAGAAGATTTGATGAGAAACTGAATTACGAGGTGACGTATGAGGTGAAAAAAATTATTGATCCATTTGGAAGTGACAAACTACCAGACATTTATATCAGCTCATGTCTTCTAAATGCAAATGTTGTCACGGTTCTGGAGCAAACTAATTTCACAGGACCCTGAAAGGTGATTTAATGTGCTCATTGTTTTAGTTACTGAAAAATATTTATCTCGTTTTTCCAGCTTTGTCTTTCTCTGAGTGAGTTGATATGGTGAACACTTCATACGAGATTAGTCAAACCCCCGACTTGTTCATAATTTTCTATTGCTCAACTCCCTTCACCTCGGGTGGCTGCCATTTGAATCAAAGATTGCATCTAAATGAGCTGTGCCTACGTGATGATGAGGGTTTCGGGAGCTTTTATAGATCTCGACTTCATGTGTACTTGCAAATAGACCTCAACTTTTCTCATTTTCCCCACACTAAACATAGAATCAAAGAAATATAAGAAAATATTCTAAGAATTCTAATATATAATGCTTAATGCCAGTGGATGCCATCAAAGCAAGATGAATGGGGGTCATACCTTAAATAACGAGAAATAGTTTTCTCTGATCTGTATCTTAAATAATAATATTAATAATTAAAATAATAGATGGTATAAATATACATTTGACCACCTGCATATCTGTTCAAACCATTATCGGGGTTCATGCATAATCAAGACAATCAGTCAGGGCAAGAATTATTCAACAGTCTGACACTGGCAGATCTAGAGCACTCATTGTAAGTGTTCGCAAGACATTTTTCTTGTAAAACAGCTGTTTGTATTTACATATAGCCTTAAAGTACAGTCAAATTTGATGCAACTTGTAGAATTTGACCAAGAGTAAGCTCTAAAATAGCTAATCAGAGGTTACTGTATTTCAGAATACACTAAATATCCCTCAAAACATTCAACTTAAATACATTTTATTAGTAAACTAGGCATAATTTAAATAAATACATATATTTGATTCACTGAAGCATGTATTATACAAACTAACATTACCAAAATTACCAATTTACCAATGAATAAATCTCACCCTGTTCTTAATGCTTTACATAAATTTGTGTAAGTCAAAATGAACATAAAGATCCACTAGTGGTTTTTCAAAACAATTATAAAGAATTTGAAAAGTGCTGGTAAAATAAGGATTTCCTTGTATACCTTTTAATTTAGAGCGCACTTTATTGGCTGTCTTCTTAATGTCAGCTGTGAGGTCCTCCAACTCCTGCTTAGTCTCTGCAGAACAAAACACAAGCAAATACAAATGAGAAAAAGCTTAAATGCATAACATTTTCAGTGTTATTGAATGGTTGTGAATTATATAGGGTAAAAAGTAGAGATGCTCCAATCAGATTTTTATCAGTACAGAGTACTGATACCTTGTCATGGTGATAGGTCGATACCGAGTACTGATTCTGATGCTTCAAGCTTTATATACTGTAAGTGTACTATTGCATAAAGCACCTTTTGCACCTAAGTTTAAAACTGAGGTGGAGCTTCTCCTAACCAATGAGAACATAAATTAAGGATGTTGCATATAGTCCCTTAAACATGTCTCTTATAGCCATTTAGTGTGGACACGTCATCATGATCAGAAGCATCATTACAAAAAATAATACACAAAACAGATCAAATCATTTTGTTAGATGAAAAATGCACACCTATAAATCCATTACTTCCTTACTAAAACGTAATAGGTCTATTCTGTTTATTGCAATAAGTGTATTACAAGAAGTGTTTCAAGAAATTTTTAACTTGCAACAGGGTGAAAAACATAAAAAATGTCCTCTTAAGCAATCGGTTCATGAGATCGGCCAGATCAGCGAGTACCGATTGAGTCATGAAGTGTGATTATCGGCAGATACCGATCTTCAGCTGATTGATTGGAGCATCACTAGTAAAAATTCATAGATTGATAGATAAATATATAGATAGATGGATGTATAAATAATAGTTATAATGATAGATAGATAGATAGATAGATAGATAGATAGATAGATAGATAGATAGATAGATAGATAGATAGATAGATAGATAGATAGATAGATAGATAGATAGATAGATAGATAGATAGATAGATAGATAGATAGATAGATGGACGGACGGACGGACGGACGGACGGACGGACGGACGGACGGACAGACAGATAGATAGATAGATAATTGGATGGATGGATGGATGGATGGATTGATAAATGGATGGTTGCATGGATGGATGGATGGATTGATTGATTGATAAATGGATGGTTGGATGAATGGATGGATGGATGGTTGGGTGGGTCAATGGATGGATGGATGGGTGAATGGATAGATAGATAGATAGATAGATAGATAGATAGATAGATAGATAGATAGATAGATAGATAGATAGATAGATAGATAGATAGATAGATAGATAGATAGATAGATAGATAGATAGATAGATAGATAGATAGATAGATAATTGGATGGATGGATGGATGGATGGATGGATGGATGGATGGATGGATGGATAGATAGATGGATGGATGGATGGATGGATGGATGGATAAATGGATGGTTGCATGGATGCTTGGATGGATGGGTGGATGGATGGTTGGGTGGGTCAATGGATGGATGGATTGATAAATGGATGGTTGATGGATGGATGGATGGATGGATGGATGGATGGATTGATGGTTGGGTGGGTCAATGGATGGTTGGATGGATGGATGGATGGATGGATGGTTGGGTGGGTTAATGGATGGATGAATGGATGGATAGATAGATAGATAGATAGATAGATAGATAGATAGATAGATAGATAGATAGATAGATAGATAGATAGATAGATAGATAGATAGATAGATAGATAGATGGATGGATGGATGGATGGATGGATGGATGGATGGATGGTTGGGTTGGTCAATGGATGGATGAATGGATGGATTGATTGATAAATGGGTGGTTGGATGGATGGTTGGGTGGGTTAATGGATGGATGGATGGATGGATGGATGGATGGATGGATAGATAGATAGATAGATAGATAGATAGATAGATAGATAGATAGATAGATAGATAGATAGATAGATAGATAGATAGATGGATGGATGGATGGATGGATGGATGGATGGATTTATGGATGGATGGATGGATGGATGGATGGATGGATGGATGGATGGATGGATAAATGGATGGTTGCATGGATGCTTGGATGGATGGGTGGATGGATGGTTGGGTGGGTCAATGGATGGATGGATTGATAAATGGATGGTTGATGGATGGATGGATGGATTGATGGTTGGGTGGGTCAATGGATGGTTGGATGGATGGATGGATGGATGGATGGTTGGGTGGGTCAATGGATGGATGGGTAAATAGATAGATAGATAGATAGATAGATAGATATATAGATAGATAGATAGATAGATAGATAGATAGATAGATAGATAGATAGATGGATGGATGGATGGATGGATGGATGGATGGATGGATGGATGGATGGATGGATGGTTGGGTTGGTCAATGGATAGATGAATGGATGGATTGATTGATAAATGGGTGGTTGGATGGATGGATGGTTGGGTGGGTTAATGGATGGATGGATGGATGGATGGATGGATGGATGGATGGATGGATAGATAGATAGATAGATAGATAGATAGATAGATAGATAGATAGATAGATAGATAGATAGATGGATGGATGGATGGATGGATGGATGGATGGATGGATGGATGGATGGATGGATGGATGGATGGATAGAGATAAATTATAGATGGATAGATAGATAAATGATAGCTAGATGAACAGATAAATAATAGATGGCTGGATGTATAAATGATGGATGGGTGGATTTTAAATTAGTATTATTAACAAAAACAAAACCTCTCCATCTCCAAAGTTAAAAAATGCAGCTTATTTCTTATAAAGAGTTTTATATGATATATTCATGCATTTCACTTGATGTAAAATGTCATAAAATGTGTTATTTTAAAAACTGCAGCTAGTCTATATTACAGACACCATGAATAGATGCAGAAATAAATGTGCTTCAAGTCTTCTTTTGCCACAAGATCTTCTCAACTAAACTTTTTCACATGAAAGTTCACAAAAATATAGATCCAGATCCAGATTTTTTTGCAGTGCACTGTAATTGAGTTTTCAAGACTTTATCCTTTAGAAATATCGCAGGCCACATAACGTTCTGCTTCTTTAAAAGAGAAAGACGAGCCTGTGTCTGGGTAAACGCTGGATGTGTATAGAGACTGCAGGCTGCAGTCATATGTTGATTGATAGTTACTGCAGTGCCATTCACTCCCTGGACACCACCTCAGCCTTTTCAACTCCCACCTACACACTCTCTCCTCTCCTCTGACTAATCCAATCCCTCGCTGCTCTCTCTTCTCTCCAGCCACTGAGTTTGATGACCATGACATTTCTTCCTCTGCCACTATTAATGCCAATATCACTTCATCACCAGGGACTATTTGTGCTTTTCATAAAGGGAGTAATGCATTTACAAATGTATGCAGATATTCCTTATAATATGCTTATATAAAATGAGATTTATATGACTTACATACAATTAAGCCTGAAATTATTCACACCCCTGGCAAATTTTACTTCTTCAATATTACTTCTATTCAACTAGAATATTTTTTGTTTTGTTTTTTTTGACCGAAAATGACACATCACTTTAAAATATTTAGTTTCTCTGGATTTACAGGTATGTGTTACATTTTTTTTTTACTTTTTATTCTATAAATATCTGAGGAAGTTTTTTCCAAATTTGTTATTAAAATTGTTGATAAAAAGTTGTTATTCTATTGTAAACTAAACTAAATTATTCAAAACTATTTTGTTACATAGATATTTCAATGTTTTTATGTAACATTTATCACATACACACACTCACCGGCCACTTTATTAGGTACAGCTGTCCAATTGCTCGTTAACGCAAATTTCTAATCAGCCAATCACATGGCAGCAACTCAATGCATTTAGGCATGTAGACATGGTCAAGACGATCTGCTGCAGTTCAAACTGAGCATCAGATAGGGTAAAAAAGGAATTTAAGTGACTTTAAACAGGGCATGGTTCTTGGTGCTAGAAGGGCTGGTCTGAGTATTTCAGAAACTGCTGACCTACTGGGATTTTCATGCACAACCATCTCTAGGGTTTACAGAGAATGGGCCAAAAAAGAAAAAAATATCCAGGGAGCGGCAGTTCTGTGGGCGCAAATGCTTTGTTGTTGCCAGAGGTCAGAGGAGAATGGCCAGACTGGTTCCAGCTGATAGAAAGGCAACAGTAGATATGCAGAAGGGCATCTCTGAACGCACAACATGTCCAACCTTGAGGCGGATAGGCTACAACAGCAGAAGACCACACCGGGTGCCACTCCTGTCAGCTAAGAACAGGAAACTGACAATTGAGGCTCACCAAAATTAGACTATAGAAGATTGGAAAAACCTGCTGGTCTTGCCTGGTCTGATGAGTCTTGATTTCTGCTGCGACAATCGGATGGTCGGGTCAGAATTTGGCATCAACAACATGTAAGCATGGATCCATCCTACCTTGTATCAACAGTTCAGGTTGGAGGTGTTGGTGTAATGGTATGGGGGATATTTTTTGGGACACTTTGGGACCATTAGTACCAATTGAGCATCGTGTCAACAACACAGCCTACCTGAGTATTGTTGCTGACCATGTCCATCCCTTTATAACCACAGTGTACCCATCTTCTGATGGCTACTTCTAGCAAGATAACGCACCATGTCATAAGGTGCAAATCATCTCAGACTGGTTTCTTGAACATAACAATGAGTTCACTGTACTCAAAAGGCCTCCACAGTCACCAGATCTCAATCCAATAGCGCACCTTTATGATGTGGTGGATCGGGAGACTCGCATCATGGATGTGCAGCTGACAAATCTGCAGCAACTGCATGGACCAAAATCATTTCCACTACCTTGTTGAATCTATGCCATGAAGGATTCAGGCAGTTCTGAAGGCAGAAGGGGGTGTAACCTGGTACTACTAGTACCTAATAAAGTGGCCAGCAAATGCAAAAATTATAGGGATATTGATTGGAGTTGACTTAAACTTTAATTGGCTAAATCTTTGAAACCTAATTCAGTTAATAAATTAAATTAACATAAAACATTTGTTGTCATGACTTTTTGTCACACATTTTTTTTACAGTGTAGTTTTTGTTTTTACTTCTATGGAAGTCAATTGTTATAGATTTTCAGCTTTCTTCAAAATATTTTCTAACAGAAGAAAGAAACTCATCAAGGTTTGGAACCACTTGAGCGACAGTAAACTGTTTAATGTGAACTATCCCTTTAAAAAGCAGCGCTGTCCTGTGAAATAAAATGCTGTGTTTAGCCGCTTGTGTCTGTTAAAGTGCTGTCGTCAGGGTGTGGCCAGTTCTCCTGTCCATCGATTGAACAAAAGTGTAATGTATCTCCTGTCACTGACTTTGCATCATAATATTTGCACACCGCTACACCATTGTTGTCCTTACAGACGGCTAAATGCTCTTTCCTGCTCTATGAAAACAAGCCATCATCTCATGTCAGCCTTTTTTTTTTCCTTTTGTGCTAATGTGGTCAAGAGATCGATTTGACCGAGGGGGGATGTTTCTTGTCACACCCACTGTTTAACATGACAACCAACACTTTAATAGCTCTTGAACGTGATTTTATTTGCATTGGTTAGCGGTCGCCGCATATTTGCTAGCAGCAGATTGTTGCAAAAACACGAGGTTTAGGATTTCTGCAAAATTGCATTGGACTGTCATTTACACAAGCCTAGTAAATCTAATAATCTAGCATGATAGCCCATTATAGATTTCGTGTTAATAATTTACTTACGTTTTTTTTGCTTCAGAAATTATGCAAAAGCTGACCTTTTTTATCAGCTAATGTATCATTTAAATCCAATATGAATCAATTGAAGATTGATGATGGATAAACGAACTGCATGAACCTGAAATTCCTGTAGCATATGGTGTTTGTTGATGTCTTCTTTAAGATTATGTAATTTCTGCATGGCTTGTTTGTTATTTTTGGTAACATATCACCGCCTACTGAAAAATGCAGTTAGCTAAGCATTCAGACTAATACATTTCACACTTACAGCAATGCTTTCATGTTGGTTTCAGAAAACTTAACATGCAAAACAAACCATCCAGACAGCAAAAAACACTTGATGGCCACAGAAATTAAGACAATAATCCCAAAATCGTCTTCAGTTCACATCCAGGAGCATTTGTAACTCATATAAGGGCACATATACTTCATCTCTAACTATCAAATGTAAACATATTTCTTGTAAATTATTGTATTTATTCAGTTAGAGTAGTAAGACTCTAAGGTTAAAACCAATCAAATTAAATCAATTAACAAAATCTTTTTTAATGCCTAATTTAATTATTATTTTACTAGAGTCATGCAAAATCACTGAATCATTCAGAAACTAAAAGTTAAGTGAGTTTAAACTGCATTTTAATATGAAACTAAAATCCCTAGGTGTTTTATATTGCTAGATTTAGTCTAAAACTACCCTTACAATAATATTCAGTAATAGAAATTCAATTGTAGTACATCCGCCATGTTGTTGCTTTTATACCATGTCCTACCTATTTGGCCTATATGACCTAAAGTTATTGTTATCATGTTAAAACGAGTTTGTGTCCTAACCATCTGCGACAACGAGGCACAAAATTTCGATTTTAGAAACTGCTTGTAATTCCGAGACATCGCTACACAAAACAACATCATAACCTACTATGACAATTATCTCCTCAGGTATTGATTATGTGCTTTATTCGGTGTTAAATGCTACCAATGTTAGTTTGACCACCATTTTTAATACGAAACTGAAATCCCCAGTAGGTGTTTTATATTGCTAGTACTAGATTTGGTCTGAAACTTACCTTTACAGTAATTTTTAAAAAGTGTTTTTCTATTATGAGAAATATAAATACGATTAAAATATAGTATATCTGCCGTGTTGTCACTGTTATAACATGTCTTAACTACATGCGATGTGGCGCTGTGACGTGATAAAAGGTAATGTTTCCATGTTAAACAAGTTTTAACGTGCAAAATTTCTATTTTAGAAACTGCTTCTATTTCCGAGACATCACAACAAAACAACACTATAAACTACTATGACACTTATACCTCAGGTACTGATTATGGGCTTTATTCAGTCTTAAATGCTGAGTTTGAACACCATTTTACATATTAGAAGGAGATTTGGTAATAAAGCTAAATAACTAGCTAACAGTTTGAAAAGTCAGCGACTACGTGCAAACCAACAACATCAGCCACTGAGCTCATGCACTTTTAATAATGTTAAATAAGTTAAATCTGTATTAATTAGGTTATAACCCTTACTATTTTCAAATCCAAGGGTTTTGTTTGATATTAAAGTATCTGTCAAATCGTCACCTTAGAATTGTAAGATTCTATCTGACATTTTTGACAAAATTGAGTTATTGACATATTCATATTAAATGACAACTTATTTACATTATGGGATGTTTTTATATGAGTTGTTTACATTTTAAGATTTGTTAATAAAAAAAACAAATGTTACACACATACTGTTTGCTGTCGAATGCAAAAACTTTGAAGCTCAATATCTCAACATCATTCAGAACGCAGATAAAACCTTATGAATCCAAGGTGACCAAATGGTAGCAGATCATGCAGGTGCTCATTTTATGAAAGATTCAGATATACTCTGCTCATGTTTGGGTATTTTTTTATTTAGATTTTTTTATTTATTTTTTGGCTAACAATGTAGGCGTACTAAGATAAAAGGATGGTCTTAATGAGCGAGTCATTGATTCACTCATTCAACCAATTAAACTGAAACAGCTGATTCATTCAGGAGCCTATTTGGCTGACTGGAATCACTGACTCACCCAGTTCGTTCATTATTGCTGAATCATTTAGGGTTAAAATGCTGCTGTTATTCAGATACACAGTAGTTAATGAAAAGGAGACAAATAGTCCACATTTTTACAATATAGTGTCACTTCATATGACCATGAAGTCTATAATTCCAATCAAACAAAAACAATAAACAAGGAGTCAAACAAAAACTATCTCTTTGCGAATGCCTAATTTAATTATGGTTTTATTAGATTCATTCAAAACCGCTGAATCATTCAGAAACTAAAAAATGAAATTGAACTTTTATAATGAAACTGAAATCTCTGGTATGTTGTAAACTCACTTTGCTGCATCTGAAATTGTATAATGCTTAGTAAGAACTAGATTTGGTCTAAAACCACCATTTGGAACCATCATTTAATATGATTAATATTAAAATATTGTCATATTTTAACAAACCACACATCAATGTAAAACTTATTTATTCAGCTTTCAGATGCTGTATACAGTAAATCTCTTTTTGTTCCTAAATTGCCACATATGACGTTAATATTAGGTTAGATTTAGGTCATGACATCAGGTGAACAAAATTCAATGGCTAGCCAGCATCTAAAGATGTTATTTTGATGTCTAATAACAACGTCAAATGACGTTGATATTTGGTTAATTTTAGTTGTTGTAAAGTGACCAAAATCCAACGTCGATCCAGCATCTTAAACCAACGTCATATTGACATCAAATACTGGCATTTATTCATCAGGTATGGCAACTAAAATTCAACGTCATAATGTCCACAAAATGTCAAGCTGTAACATCATTATATTTTATTTGATTTTAGGTTGTGTTAGAAAGTGACCAAAATCCAACGTCATGCCAACGTCTTAAACCAACATAATATTGACGTCAAATACTGACATTTATTCGTTGGGTACGGCAACCACAATCTGACGTCTGATAGACATCATAGTTGTAACGTCCATACAACTTTTAAAGCTATAACATCATTAGATGTTGATATTTGGTTAGACGTTGGACATTTACGTCAATCTAATAATGAGTTCTGGCTTCAACCCAATTTTCATTTCCAAACAAAATGGAACGTCTCCACGACATTGAGGTGCAACGTCAATATGACGTCATGTTGATGTCCTGTGCATGCTTGGGACATTGTTGAACATAAGATTTGTCGGTGTATAAATATAATAGCCATTCAACAAAGTATAAAATAGAGATTAAAAGTAAGTTTGGTTTAAGTAGATGGACTTTTTAACTTAAAACTAGAACAAATGGTCACCCTTTCTTAAACTCTGAGGATTGGTTGGATAGAAATACTTTCTGTCAAATTCATCACCTCTCAGCTAAAGTGAACTACACACAGCTCATTTTTACTTTCTAACGTCACTCACCTGCAGGGCAACATAAAGAACTTATAAGGCCAGGAGTTCAGTCGGCGCTGTATTTCTGATGGCTAATTTAGTCATTTAATTTGATTGGGTGAAATGCATTAATGAACCAGGGCAGAGCGGTAACAATTAGTCACCCGTAGAGCTGTAGAGAGGTTACAATTTCTGCTCAAGGTCACATCTGACTGCAAAAGAAAGAGATTTGCTCGTCTTTGGATTTTTTTTCCACAAATGTAACACCAGAAAGCAGCCCAGGAACTAGAATATACAGTGCTCAGCATAGTGCTGTCAAGTCTGTCATTCAAATGAATGTTTTCTACTCTATTAAAATAGTTGGGTTAAAAATAATCCAACATATAACCCAACTATAGGTTATTATAGCATCTTTCCAACTATGGGTTATTTTATCCCAATGCATTGGGTTGTAGAATTTAACCCAATGCTTTGAATTATTTTGATTAAATGTTATTTTGTCCATTCTGGTATTACTATTGCTACTATTACTTGCTTTTTTCCATTACATTTTAGTTCCAGACACTTTTGTTAAGATAAATCAAGAATCACAAACAATAAAGAAACAAAGAACAAAGTGCAGACAGTTATAAACTGTGCAAGCAGAAAATCCTGTGTCGATTGCGCTCAATATGAAGCTCTGTGTGCTGTAGAGACTGTCCAGCAGCTGCCGCAGTGTCCACAATGTACAATACATTTTAACCACATTCAAACGCTTTTAAAAAGTGGTCTTGGATGGTAAATTGTATATAAAACATAACACAGAGAGGTAATTTGATAAAAAATAACAACAATATTATTGCGTTATAGCTTAAATAAAATTTATAACGCAAAAACAACATTAAGCAAAAATAATAATACAGCTGTTTTGTGTCAGTTAAATCAGTTGACTGTTGAAATTAATTTTTTTAACCCAACTGGTTGAGTTATTAAATAAATAACCAAATAAAGGTTAAAAATAACCCAACAAAACACCAAATATTTACCTCAACTAGTTGAGTTATTATAAATAATCTAATAAAGGTTAAAAATAACCCAACAAAACACCAAATATTTACCTCAACTAGTTGAGTTATTATAAATAATCTAATAAAGGTTTAAAATAACCCAACAAAGCATCAAATATTTACCTTAACTAGTCGAGTTATTATAAATAATCTAATAAATGTTAAAAATAACCCAACAAAGCATCAAATATTTACCTTAACTAGTCGAGTTATTATAAATAACCTAATAAATGTTAAAAATAACCCAACAAAACACCAAATATTTACCTCAACTAGTTAAGTTATTATAAATAATCTAATAAAGGTTTAAAATAACCCAACAAAGCACTAAATATTTACCTCAACTAGTTAAGTTATTAATAAATAATCTAATAAATGTTAAAAATAACCCAACGAAGCACTAAATATTTACCTCAACTAGTTAAGTTATTAATAAATAATCTAATAAATGTTAAAAATAACCCAACAAAACACCAAATATTTACCTCAACTAGTTGAGTTATTATAAATAATCTAATAAAGGTTAAAAATAACCCAACAAAACACCAAATATTTACCTCAACTAGTCGAGTTATTATAAATAATCTAATAAAGGTTAAAAATAACCCACAAAGCACCAAATTTGTTTAACTCAACCACTGGGTTAAATAAATAACTCAACGTTTTTTAGAGTGTATAGGAAGCTTTACAATATTATATTCATGCATATACATTAGATTAGTCAGTACTGAAGCCAAATCTTAATCTAACAAAATAACTTATGATAACAGTCCAAAATGAGTACACCCAAGCTTATATGTTAAGGGAAAATATTAAATACAACATTTTTAAAAAGCAAAACTAAAAATTTTTTTTAACAATTTTGTTGTTTGTAATTTTTGCCCAATATTTTGCATGAATTTAAATGTCAAATATTTCTATTTCTAAAGATGTTCGGTGACTAAAATGTTATTTTTTATAACTATATCCATTTAATTAATCTCTTTTGTTCAAATGCACCAACATATACGACCTATATTCACTGAGAAATGGATACAAATATTAATTTTCAAAATGGGGCGTACTCAATTCTGCTGAGCACTAGTCAAAATGACAGTATAAAATTGATGAAATGCTTTGGTTTTAGGGTGGAAGTCTTCAAATGGGGGACTAGCATAGAAGTTGCGCATTAGCATCTAGATGCGCTGACCCAGAAATGTTAGCGAGATCACAATAACGCTGTATCACTTGAGGGCGAGGGGGATGGTAACACGGTTCTGGTGAAGGATCTAAGCAGCGAACACCATAGTTAGCTTGATCCCGAGTTGACGTGACCCATGAACTTGACAGTGACTGAGATCATATTCCCGTCAGTGTGTTCTGAGTAATATATTTCAGATAAAAGCCATTTGCTAAACAGAAAATGACAGCGCTGTGCCTGTGTTTTTCTTTTGGTACATGTGCTCCTGTATTCAAGGTCTGTCTTCAGAAAGAAAAACGAGCTCAGTGTAAACCTTACATTCTTCAATCCATTATATACAGTAGAAATGTGCAAGCTCAATAAATAACAAACACACACACACACACACACACACACACACACACACACACACGACACACTCCTACTGATGTAGAATGATACAAGGAGAACAACTGAGGTTAGACATTTAAAGATGTAAATGAAAATGATATCAGTTCTTATACTCGCTCTCATGTCATTCAGTCCTGTATGATTCTACTATTATAGTTAGCAATAAGGTGAGTAAAATATTAGGACAAAAACTATAGTCTTTACTTGAAACAAAATGTTCACTAAGAAGTCATATTTTAGTCTTTTTATCTTGAGAGTCATCTATTTTTCTATCCATCCATCCAGATATATAGATGGATATGCAGATACTGTATGTAGATATAGATGGATATCCAGATATATAGATATACAGAGATATAGATATCCAGGTATATAAATATACATACTGTAGATACCCAGATATATAGATATAGATAGATACCCAGATATATAAATATACATAGATACCCAGATATATAGATATCCAGATATAGATATAGATAGATTTCCAGATGTATAGATATTGATATCCTGATATACAGATATAGATATCCAGAGATATAGATAGATATCCAGATATATAAATATATAGATACCTAGATATATAGATTTAGTTATATATATATATAGTTATAATTATAGTTATATAAATAAATGGATTTAGATTTTCAAAAATATAGATATAGATAGATTTCCAAATAGATATCAAGAGAATCATCATAGATAAAGATACTGTAGATATCCAGATTTATAAATATACATAGATACCAGATTTATAGATATAGATAGATATCCAGAGATATACATAATTAGAATCCAGATATACTGCAAAAATATACATAGTTAACCAGATATATATATATATATATATAGATGGCTATCCAGATATATACAGTATATATAGATAGATATCCAGCTATATAGCTATAGCTAGTGATCCAAATATATCAAAATATCCAGATTCATTAATATAGATAGATATTCAAATTTATAGATACAGTAGATATCCAGATATATAGATAGATATGCAGATATAGATATATATTGAGATATATAGTTATAGATAGATATTAAGATATATAAATATTGATAGATATTGAGATATATATCCAGTTCTATCTATATAGATATCCAGATATATAATTATGAATAGATATTCAGATATGTAAATAAAGATGTATGTATATATATATATATATATATATATATATATATATATATATATATATATATATATATATATATATATATATATACATACATACATACATACATACATATATATATAGATATATAGATATATATACATATATATATATATATATATATATATATATATATATATATATAGATAGATAGATAGATAGATAGATAGATAGATAGATAGATAGATAGATAGATAGATAGATAGATAGATAGAAATAGATATAGATATCCAGATATATAGAAATAGATATTCAGATATGTAGAATATAGATAGATATCCAGATATAGACCGATATCTAGATGTGTAGATATATAATGTAAATGTAAAATAAAAGTACAAACTTACTCAAATTATAAAAACTTCCCATTTGACAAGAAATAACACTGAAGCTGAATGTCTACATCACTTTGCAAAAAATAAATAGATGGTGATTTATACAACCAAAAAGGACAGCGACTATCATAAAGTATAACAACAGTAGTGCATATATGACCACTGAAATTATTCTTTATGGTCAATTTTGGAATATAAGAGCATAAATCACTTCCTGTTGTTTGAAATAGTCTTGCTAACATGACATGAGAGTTGAGTAAATAATGACAATATTTTCATTTCGGGTGTACTATTTCCGTAAGAGATACTTTATTAAATCTGTTCTCCAGCCTTCTCGGGTTTCTGCTTCACACTGACACAGACATCGAGACAGACACTCAACTTCCACAGGTTCCCTTCATCCTTCATGCAGCGTGGTGAAAAACAAAGACAGAGGGGGGAAAGCAAAAGAAAAGAGAACAGAAAAAAAAGCAGAAAATAATGTTCATGCATGCAACAACAGAAACAGAAACCATGCATTGAAACCAAAGTGAATCACATGCAGCCTAAGAGCAGAAGAAGCTAAACCAAAGCTGTCAGACACAATGAGACGTCATCTATTATTAAAGATTCGTCTATGGCTGCTGAGTCATTCGTAGGCTGTGGATTTCTTGAACTGAGCTGGCCAGAATTCGGCATGTATACAGTTTGATGGAGATGGAGTTCGGGGTAAAAATGATTCGTATTCAGAATGAGAATGAATGAATAGCCACTATAACAATAACTATGCTTAAGCTACAATTTAACACTAGAATTAATGTTAAATTTTTTACAATATTAAAGCACAGTTATTGTCATCAAATTGTATTCTAGCTATCACAATTTAAAATCTAGGGCTAGTTGTGGTAAAATTTGACATATTTAGTGAAAAATGGGATATTTAAGTTGACTGAACCGAAATTTTAAGGCAGCATAAACACTTAAAATCCAGTATAGTGGTTCAGTGGTGCTTTTCTGGTGTTTCTGCAGGTAAAATGCCGCATTTTGCTACCAATTTTTTTTTGTTAGTACATATTTTGGACCAAAATTCCTGAGGAATATTTCCAGTACCTTGTTGAATCTATGCTAAGAATGATTGAGGCGGTTCTGTATGGGGTCCAACCCGGTACTAGTAAGGTGTACCTAATAAAGTGGCCAGTAATTGTAAATAGATGTTCAGATATAGATATCAAGATGTAGGTACATATCCAGATATATAGATATAGACAGATATCCAGATATATAGATATAGATAGATATGCAGATACATAGATATAGATAGATATCGAGATATATAGATTAATAGATATCCACATATATAGATATAGATGGATATATCCAGATATATAAATATAGATAGATATATAGATATAGATATCCACATATATAGATGCATATATCCAGATATATAAATATAGATAGATATCCACATATATAGATATAGACGGATATATAGATAGATGTCCAGATAATGCGATAAAGATGGATATCCATATATATAGATACAGACTAATATTCAGATATATAGATATAGATAGATATCTACATATATAGATATAGACGGATGTATAGATAGACGTCCAGATATATAGATATAGACGGATGTATAGATAGACGTCCAGATATATAAATATAGACGGATGTATAGATAGACGTCCAGATATATAGATATAGCTGGATATCCACATATATAGATATAGACGGATATCCAGATATATAGAAATAGATAGATGCCCACATATATAGATATAGACGGATATATACAGTAGATAGATGTCCAGATATATAGACATAGCTAGATATCCACATATATAGATATAGACGGACATATCCAGTAGATAAATGTCCAGATATATAGACATAGCTAGATATCCACATATATAGATCTAGACGGATATATCCAGTAGATAAATGTCCAGATATATAGACATAGCTAGATATCCACATATATAGATCTAGACGGATATATCCAGTAGATAAATGTCCAGATATATAGACATAGCTAGATATCCACATATATAGATATAGACGGATATATCCAGATGTATAAATATAGATAGATATATAGATACAGATAGATATCCACATATATAGACGCATACATCCAGATATATAGATATAGACTGATATATAGATAGATATCCACATTTATAGATACAGACGGATGTATAGATAGATGTCCAGATATATAGATATAGCTAGAGATCCACGTATATAGATATAGACGGATATATGCAGATACATAAATATAGATAGATATCCAGATAGATGTCCAGATATATAGATATAGCTAGAGATCCACATATGTCCAGATATGTCCAAATATCCAGATATATATAGACATATGTAGATATAGACGAATATCTAGATATATAGACATAAATAGATATCCAGATGTGTAGATGTAGATAGATGTCCATACATATAGACGACTATTCAGATATGTAGATATGAACAGATATATAGATAGATATTCATATATATAGATGGATATCCAGATATATAGCTATAGATAGATGCCTATATATATATATATATATATATATATATATATATATATATATATATATATATATATATATATATATATATATATAGATATGGACAAATATACACACATATATATATCAATATATAGCTACATATCTAGAAACAGATAAAAGTCCATATATATATATATATATATATATATATATATATATATATATATATATATATATATATATATATATATATATATATAGTATCTATAGTATCTAGTATCATATATATATAGTATCTAGTGCAGCTAAATTTGATGAAACTCAAATCCACTGTGGAATGTGCATTTCTAAGAGACAGAACTTGTAATATTATTAATAGTACATGTTCAGCACTTCTAAAAGAAAACTGAAACGTTAGTCTGAAGCTCTTTGATTATATTAGACTAGTAGGTGGTGACATATGAGTCACACTGTAGCCATGTTTACACCGTCAGGCCAACAGTGAGCGTGCCAGGGTCCAGGACTTCATCAGACCTCGTCTGGGCTTCCTTGAGGCCAGTAGACAGGGTTATTCGTCCTGCTAGCTTGTTACATAGTGAACCAGCTGGGGCTTGAGGAGTGGTCACGAACAAGGGTGTCATTTGCCTCGGTCATAAAAGGGCTTTCATGTTTTTATTATAGGATATCAGCTAACATTAGCATTTAAAAAAATGTTAAAGGCGCAGCATGTATGATTTTCCTTTATAAAATATCCTAAAATCACTAGAACAGTGTTATATATTTGGCTGACTTGGCATTATCTCAAATTATTTAAAAAGTAGTCAGAGATATAAGCAGTCTTAACTTGTGAGATGTGTTCATGATGTTACACTCTCTGTGGGCAAATCTGCGGAATTCTGCGGAAAATCTGCGGAATTCTGCGTGCGCAGATTCCGTGTGGGCCTACTGATAAGGGAAGTTTATTCATAAACTAATTTCAAGAGGATCATGTGACTATGATTGAACACGGCTGGTTCTGGATTAGCATGCATGATCCACCAATCAGGCCATTCCTAACCAACTATAAAGAGCCAGGGTTTTTCACTACAGTCATCTTCAATTTTGAAGAATCCCCCTTACACCCCTACCTCTTCACCTTTCCCTCCATAGGGCGGCACGTTGGCCCAGTGGTTAGCACTGTTGCCAGGTTTTACAGGCTGGTGGTCGTTTCTGAGCGTAGTTTGCATGTTCTACCCATGCTCGCGTGGGTTATCGGGTCCTCCGGTTTCCTCCCACATTCCAAAAACATGCATGAAAAGTGAATTGATTAATCTAAATTTTGCACTACAGTCAATCTCTCACCCTGCAGCATATCTTTTCATAGCATTCAATTTTTAGTCACCAGTTTATATCAAGGGGGAGTTGTCGAGATCTACCTGAGCTCAAGGGTCCCCTCTCGCCCTGCAAACGGGAGGGAACCCAGGGCTCAAGGACCTTTTGGGCTCAGGGCTCTTTCCCGGGACAGCATGCCAAACTTGCTTATAATCAATCATCAGCTAAGTGTGAACTCTTGAAAACAGTGTTGCTTCTTCTCCAATTGATCCTGAGTGGAGGAACCAGAAGCGGTGGACTGTGTCATAATAAAAGCTCTGCTGCTTTTGTTTTGCTTTGTGTTTTTGTTGTTTGCCGGGTTTCATCATTATGGGATGTTTACACCGACATGCTTTGTGTGAGTAAATCACATATACTCACACTTGAACCTTTTAAGCTCACTTGCTTCATTCAAATTACTCAAGTTTCCTTGCAAAATGGCTGACATGGATTTTGTTGAAAGGGTAGCTTTGCTTTATGTAATATGGACGGCGGAAACTGTCATATGGACTTGTTTGGCGCTGTGTTGAGGTCCATCAGATCCTTCAGAGGCGCACAGTAGCTTGGTAAGTTTCAAAACTCCTCCAGGAGTTGAGCCTGGATGACGGCCGCTACTAGAGCAAACTCCTGATTGGATCACGTGGCAGGAATTTTCGCAAGAGTTCAGATTTTAAAAACTCCAGTGCACAGAACAGCATTATAAAAAAACCTGCAAATATATTTATACTGATAAAACAGTGTTGCTCAGGAGTGGAAGAACCAGAAGCGGTGGACTGTATCATAGTAAAAGCTCTGCTGCTTTCGTTTTGCTTGCCGGCTTTCATCCTTATGGGGCATTTACACCGGATGCACCTTTTGCGAGTAAATCACGATATTCCTGAATATTTTAAGTTTACCAGCTTCATTTGCGCAAGAAGTTCGCTTCATATATCAAGTACATCAAGTTTTGTTGCAGAAAAATTGCCATAAGATCTTTCAGAGGCGCACCTAGCTTGATGAGTTTCACCAACTCCTCCAGGAGCTGCGCCTGGATGACGGGCGCTAATAGAGCAAGCTCCTGATTGGATCACGAGGCAGGAATTTTCGCAAAAGTTCAGATTTTTAAACTCAAAAGCACAGAGCAGCATTATAAAAAAAACTTGTAAAAAAATGTATTTAGTCAGATAAAACGGTGTTGCTTCTTCTCCACTTGATCGAAAGCTGTGTTTTTCTCTGAATTTGCTGGGAGTCATTTTTGAACAGGAGTAACAGGGAAAGTAACCGGCGATATTGAGTTTGAAATTCAAGTAACGTAAATTAACCTCTTGAACTGTTACAAAACCAAATACGTCGATTTGAAGTGCTAACAAATAAAATTGGTAGTATTGTGGCACTTTTGGTCACTTTATTATTATAAGGTACAATTCTCGCTATTAATAAATCAATTACATTTGACATTTGCTTTAATAAACTCCTAATAAGCTGCTTATAATTAGTCATTATGTTAGTAGTTAGGTTTAGTTGTGATTTACTCAAGTAAATAAACTGAATTAATGAATAAAAATCTTCGATATTCCTTGTGGGCCTACTAATAACTTGAACTAAACTCTGTTTGCTGCACATGTACGTTTACTAAAGAGCTGACAGACGATACTGGACCGGCTCATAGACATTTGTTGAAGATTGTTGCTGGGGAAAGATGAGGTGAGCAGGATTTTTAGCAACATTTGTGAAGAAACGGCCTCTGCGATGTGGGCCGGTTGCTCTATGAGGTGTGTGGGTTTGGTCTAACTAACTCTTGGAGCGCGGTGCTGGTGGCAGTGCCTGTTTTGTGGAGTGGGTGGCGCAAGTGCAGGGTATTGGAGAAAGGCTTGAATAGGCTCACCAATGAGCTCATATATCTTACCACACAGCTGCAGCCGAGTCATGGGGCTGGTTCGATAAATCCCTGATTGAACTGGCACCTCTCACTATACCCTTTCCGCATTGTGCCTGAATATGTACGCATAACAGCCTTGGTTTGTAGGGATTTGTGCATGTGCTAAAGGGGCAGTTCACGCAAACATTCACACTATTTTTACACGGATGCTATGTTGATTAGGGCTGAACAATATATGGTTTGAGCATCTAGATTGCAATGTGTGTATCAGCAATAGTCCCATCCACAACCAGAGACCTTCTTGCTGTTAGGCGACAATGCTAAGCACTGAGCCACCATGCTGCCATGTGCAAAATAATAAAATATACAATGATCAATTATAATTTGCAAAAGGGAATTGTGGGTGAACTGTTCCTTTAAGGCCGAACAGTACAGCAGACAATGCAAATATATCCAGTGCATTGCTTTTAATGTGGAAACCGTGGGTGGAGGTGAGTGCTAATGCAAAAATTTGTCATCTTGCCCTGATATAGATATGCATTTCACAAGCGTGTGTCTGCATGGTGTTTATTTATGTGCGTGAATGGATGAATCCTAGAGGAAGACATGGGGGAGGTAAAACATGTCAAATTCGCACTTCTTTTTTTATTATTACATGCCTGAACGTCTCACTGATGAGGTCTCACATACAGTACATTACCGCTCTGCAAAAGGCATCATATACAGTTGATGTTAAAATAATTAGCCCTCCTTTTTTCCAATTATTTCACAAATGACATTTAACAAAGCAGGGAATTTTTTGCAGAAATTACCTATAATATATTTTAACCTAGTTAATTTTGACCTAGTTAAGCCTTTAAATGTCACTTTAAAGTGAAAGTGAAGCACTTAGTCAAGTTTACATTATTTTGTACATTGATTTCCACTTTAATAAATTTATATAACAAACGAAAGGTATTTAAAAAAAATAGAAAAGTATAAATATTTTATATTGGACACAATTTTGATGCTTGTATTTGCACCAGTTCCAAATAACTATAACAAACTCGATTTATGTAACCATGTGGAAGAAACCGGCATGTTTTACTATAGCTTTTAGCGCAAGGGCAAACTATTAAAAAAAAATCTTTATTTTATGTATTTTTTTCAACTGATGGGGTGGTGGAAAAAAAGATAAAATAACAGCCGTAAATTATAGACATTTACTGTAAAATAACGGATGGTGAATTACAGAATAATTTTACCAGAAATTTTTATTTAAGGAAATGTATGTATCTTAACCTCTGTTATTTTACAGTAAATTTCTATAATTTTTAACGTCCATTATTTTACGATAAATTTCTATAACTTATCGTCCTTTATTTTACGGTACATTTCTGTAATTTAACGTTGGTTATTTTACAGTAAATTTCTGTAATTTAATGTCCATTATTTTACCGTAATTTTTTGTAATTTAGCGTCTGATATTTTCCAAATGTTTCTGTAATTTAGCATCTGTTATTTTATAGTAAATTTCTGTAATTTAACGTCCGTTATTTTACCATAAATTTCTGTAATTTAACATATGTTATTTTACTGTAAAGTTCTGTAATTTAACGTCCGTTATTTTACGGTAAATTTCTATAACTTACCGACCATTATTTTACGATAAATTTCTATAACTTAACGTCCATTATTTTACGTTAAATTTCTATAACTTACCATCCATTATTTTACGATAAATTTCTATAACTTAACGTACATTATTTTAAGATAAATTTCTATAACTTAATGTCCATTATTTTCTGATAAATTTCTATAACTTATTTTCCATTATTTTACGGTAAATTTCTGTCATTTAATGTCTGGTATTTTACAGTAAATATCTATAGTTTAATGGCCGTTATATAATAACATTTTTTTTTTCGGTGCTTTGCCATCCTGGAATGATGCTGTGTCTGATGTCACGGGGTTGGTTCCATTCCCTCAGCTGAACAGATACAATGGATGTAAAGGAATGAACACGGAGACTGAAAAGCATAATTTAACCCAATGTTGTGAGCGTGGAACTGGTGCAAATACAAGCATCAAAGTTGTGTCTAATATAAAATATTTATACTTTTCTATTTTTTTTTTTAAATGCCTTTCGTTTGTTATAGAAATTTATTTAAGTGGAAACCAATTTACAAAATAATGTAACTTGACTGAGTGCTTCACTTCCGCTTTAAGCTGAATACTAGTATTTTGATATATCTAGTAAAATATCTATTAAAATATTGTTTTGTCATCATGGCAAATCTAAAAAAACAGTTATTAGAAATGAGTTACTATGTTTAAAATTCTTCTCTCCGTTAAACAGAAATTGGGGGCAAAAATTTAGAGGGGGGCTAATAATTCTGACTTAGCTGTATATTAAGCAGAATTGTTGTTATGAAGCAGACTGATATGAATGTGAATAAGTGTAACTCACTTTCATCAGGGTTTGGTGCTGCTAGGATGGCACTGTGCTGCTTCTTCACCTGTTCCACATCCTCTGACAGCTTTTCAATACAGCCGCGGATCTCCTCCACCTGTCAGCAAAACAACACGTGTTAATAATGGCCAGCATCAATACTGTGACATTTGCAGATCAGATCTAAGAGGGGACTATAATATGGAGCATTTGTGTTTTTAATATTGTAATGCATTATTATGATGAAAGTGTATAATAATCTTTTTTTAATGACAATAAAATGTTTGAAATGTTTATTATAAAACACATTATGGTGCTCTGTGTAATTAAAACAATTTATTAAATGACTACAATAACTATTTAATTATAGTAATGGATCTTTATGGAAATGTCTTTTTTTAATTAATGAAATGTATTTTTATTTTATAAAACACATTAATGTGCTTGACAATAACAACTATTTTATTATAATTATAAATAATAAAGACACGTTATTGTGTTCTGTGTAGGAATGGCATGATAACCAGTTTTGGAAAAGTCAAGGTATTAAAACCGCCAAAGTGTTTTGTTATACCATTGTATAAGTATATGTCCTATAACAATATATATATATATATATATATATATATATATATATATATATATATATATATATATATATATATATATATATATATATATATATATATATATAATATAATATATAGCACTAAAAATTTACAACATCAACAAAAAACATAATCCATATTTCCTTTGGCAAATTGACTGAACTTTTGAAAACCTCAGCTGCACTGACCTAAAATTCTATTTCAGTGATACAAAACACATTTAAGTCACAGTTGAGTTAACATAACATTACTTATCAGTTTTCTGGAGAACTACTCTGTAACAAAACCCTGTAAGTTGTGTCAACTGAAAAACTTTGTCTGCAGAACCGAACTGCTTGAAGTTGAGTGAACAAAAAAACAACCCTTATTTTCTTTTTTTTTATGTACTTATCATTTTTTTCACCTTTAATTGATATTACAGTAGCGAGTATAGATAGGAAAGTGGCAAGAGGAGAGAGAGGAATGATTGTTATAGAACCTTGAGGCGGGAAACAAACTCAGGTCACTAAGAGATCACGTGGAAAAGCTATTTTCATTTGAGTTTTTGGATTTATTATTAATTTATGTGAGTAAAATCTTATTATTAATTGTAAACTTATATTTACATTATGGAAAAATTAGAACATCACTCAGAAATGCTATTTTTCAATTGATTTACTGTATTTATTATGGATTTATATTACTAAAACCTCAGTATTAATTGTTAACTATATTTACAGCAATGGAAAACATAAAGAGATTACTTAAAAATTATATTTTTAAACTGATTTACAGGATTTATTGTGGATTTATGTGATTCAAATATTTATTAATTGTAAATTTCTATTTAAAGCTATGAAAAAAATTAAGAGATCACTTGGAAATGCTATTTTTCAATTGATTTACTGGATTTATTATGGATTTATATTGCTGAAATCAGGGCGACGCAGTGGCGCAGTAGGTAGTGCTGTCACTTCACAGCAAGAAGGTCGCTGGTTCAAGCCCTGGACGGGTCAGTTGGCATTTCGGTGTGGAGTTTGCATGTTCTCCTCGTGTTGGTGTGGGTTTCCTCCGAGTGCTCCGGTTTCCCCCACAGTCCAAAGACATGCGCTATTGGTAAATTGGGTAAGCTAAATTGCCTATAGTGTATGTGTGTGAAAAAGTGTGTATGGTGGTTTCCCAGTGTGGGGTTGCGACTGGAAGGGCATCTGCTGCGTAAAACCTATGCTGGATAAGTTGGCAGTTCATTCCGCTGTGGCGACCACTGATAAATAAAAGGACTAAGGCGAAGGAAAATGAATGAATTAATAAAAACACATGTAAATATTTCATAACAATAGTTTTTTTGTTCATTATTATTATTTTTAATGGAATGCACTGCTCACTTTGTTCAGTTTTTGGCCTGATATTCAGATGAGTCAGTTATTTCACAGACAATCATTTGGTATTTTAGACCAAATAGCGTCTATTTTAGTTTCAATGTCTGATTCCATCCTGTTGAAGAATATCAAGCATTTGATATTTTGTTGTTTATCATGTTTGGAATGACTTGACTGTCCAGTATTTTAATGCTTAGTCATTTACGATTTGATGCCCAGTTTTTTTCTATAACCGTTTGCTAAGTTAGAAAGACTTTGATAGCTCTAGGCTTTTAAAACCTGTGTATATAATGAAATAAACTGAAAAATAGACTTGATTTTTAATGACCACGTTTAGATGGACATCAGTAATTAAATTATTTGCCTTAATCTTAATAGGTGTTTACATGAGTTGCTTTTTAAATGTTCCTTTATAAGCCTGTTATCGCACATAATTCGATTAACGCCATTGTGTCACCACGCTATCGGCATATCCTTCGGAGTTTCATGTCATTTCAGGTGTTTCATTTTTAATTTGTCGACTTTAACTGCAGTTTGGCACTTTCACTTTCATTCAGGAACATTTCACGCATGCCCCTATCAAAAACTAATTTGATACCGCACGCCGTATGGGAAAAAAAAAAACTGGTTTGTTGTCCTTTACTGACTCTGTGGGTGCAGATAATAGTGTCAAACAGTTGTGTGTGTGTGGACTATCCTGTTACAAAACATGTGTTTCCATCACGCGTCTAAAATTGCCGTACTCCACATGTCCTGATTCCATTTCTGTTTATTTCAATTATTTCGGCCACGATTTTATCATCTGAGACAAATTTGGGAAATCCTAAAAGATTCCTGAAATCCTAGGCTAAAATCTTTGGGATCAAGTTTTCCTTCCAATAAAGTTCTGGCAGAGTCAGAAGATTTCACACACTTTCCTGCAGTGCGACAACAGCTGGGATGAGCATCAATCCAAGAACCAATAGGAGCGCCGAATTTAATGACGCAATCCATGCGACAATTCAAATGACCACGGGGAAATGTCAAAACACGTGACATGCCGTGTGCAAAATCACCGCTACAGATTGTTTAGGTTTCCTGTGAGGAATCATTTCAGAACGCTGGATAGTGAAAATGTCACGGGTGGCTGACATCAAACTCCAAGGGAGTTTTCTTCCATGTTTGGTGCATCTTTATTTTCATTCAGTCTGACATTAGACGGCAGAGATCTTACAGGGATCCAAGTTCGTGCAGTCTGACATGCTACAATCGTTCAGGATTATAAAAAAAATCGCACAGTGTGAGCTGGCCTTTAGTCGGACAAAATAAATCAAATATTGCTGTTTACATGGTAGACTCTGAATTAGAGTACTGTCTTAATCGCATTAAAATTGGATTATTGGTGTCCATGTAAACATACTCAAAGTTTCAGTAATTTTCTCTTGCTTTAAAGACGACAGGACACAAGATCACAGCATAACCTGATGACCAAAAATAAATTAAATAAAAAATTACCTGTTCGAAAAATTCATCCATAAAGTGGTCTCGGTCGACATGAACGACTTCCTCGTCATCGTCACTGTCCTTAGCCTGTGACAAACACACAAAAAATACAACTTGTTAATTTTAATGCAAGCAACAAAAATAAAGAAGTTTTTTCCAATGTTCAATAACCAATAATAATACTGATAATGTTGTCCAAGCAAACTTCTTGAAAGTGAACAGCAGTAAGTTTTCCGAGATAATACAGTCTTTAAACTTTGAAAATTCCAAGTGTTTGTGTGTGTGTGAATGTGTTTTTGTGACATATCAGGACACAAATTTGTATAATGATATGGATATGACACAGTTATTACAAGACAGTGTTGGATTATTAGGACATTGCTGATGTACTATAAAAAAAGAGTCATAACAACAAACATTTTTGAACTTATTTTAATATGTGAATCAGGTTTTAAGGAGTTGCACAAAGTTTGACTTCATAAGTTTGATTCAACTTAAAAAATGGCAGGATTTGTTGTTTCTGAAAAAGCTTATAAATCACACTGGATGAGTTTTATTTACAATTGAAGTCAGAATTATAAGTCCCCCTGCTTATTTTTCCCCCAATTTTTGTTTAACGGAGAGTTTTTTCAGCACATTTCTAAACATGATAGTTTTAATAACTCATCTCTAATAACTTTTTTATTTTTTCTTTGCCATTATAACATTTAAAGGCTTAAGGTTAATAAGCTTAACTAGGCAGGTTAGGGTAATTAGGAAAGTTATTGTATAATGATGGTTTGTCCTTTAGACTATCGGAAAAAAAATTTGCCTAAAGGGGCTAATAATTATGTCCTTAAAATGGTGTTTAAATAATTAAAAACTGCTTTTATTCTAGCCGAAATAAAACAAATAAGACTTTCTCCAGAAGAAAAAATATTTTCAGACATACTGTGAAAATTTCCTGAATCTGTTAAACATCATTTGGGAAATATTTTAAAAAGAAAAATCAAAGGGAGGCTAATAATTCTGACTTCAACTGTAGATCGAAAATACATTTTGTACAGTCAAAAAAACAATCGAAACCTATGTAAAGTGCCCACAATTCACAAAACAAACCTTTGTGTGTTTGTAAAATAAATACAAATGTTAGGCAACATAACTGTACAGTAAATGTGGGAAAAGATTGTGTATGAATATATTATCATAAAATAATTGACCCTTAGACTCATATTACTCATTTACTCATAATACTTTTACTCATATTACCAATAGGGAATGAAACAACATCAGCGAAGATAACAATGTGAGAAATGCAAATTTGCTGAATGTGACCATGAGCCCTAGTGAACATTTTTTATTTTTTTAATTAAGAATCTGAATGCAAAGTAAATAAGATTTCACTGCATTTCAGAAAAAAAATGAACAATTTACTAGCGAGAAAACAGTTAAGCAGCATCTGCAGCAAGGGGATAAAGAATGAGCCTCTTCCAATCGTCCTTAACTTTCAGTTTCTCTTTCTCTCTTTCGTGGATAAGGAAATGGTGACATCCATTAGCCTACATATTTAATTTGGTTTATTAAGTGCATTTGTCTCAAAACAATTTTTTAAATTCAGTTCTAATTTTCAGCAAAAGAATAAATGAACAATAATAACGAAGTGTGCTCAAAAAAGAGTTATATCCAAATACACATGCAATGCCCCATACAATCCAAAACCTGACAAGTGGACAAATCTAAACTTGTTTTAATAAAACAAATATACATATAATAAATAATATGGCTAATAATAATAATATTATACAAAAGCATATTGGCATGAATAAACAAACAAAAAGCCCCCCGAGGTGAAGACATGAAGGAAGTGTTTTTTGTATATTTATGTAAAAAATAATACGTTTTGTAATATTTATTACTTTAATTCTTTTTCATATGTAAAGATATTTGTGTATTGCTGTACATCCTGTGTGTTTTAAGCAATGTGTAAGCAAGGCGCACAACTAACGCGCTCTGCGCTGGACTTTAGAATTGGACTTAGACCTTTGGACTTTTTTTGGTCTATTGCGCAGTCTAATTTAGTTCCTCAAAATAGCAACACGCCAACAATGCGCCTCAACATGCCTCTTTTCTAGACCGAAACACACATGAGTCTACAAAGTGGCACACATTTATTTGCTATTTAAACAACGTGGTGGAAAACAGGAAAATGAAGGTTGCGTTGGTCTGAAAATAGCAACACGTTGGGGCAAACATGTATTGCGCCTTATTGCGCCGGGTGTATGATAGGGCCCTTAAGAATTGTGCTGTTTCAGCTCATTTGTAAAAAGTAGTTTGAACAAGCAGCAAACTATATTTTTGGAGTGTAGGATAATAACCCCAAAACACTAGATATCGATTATAAATATTGATATTCCTCAGCAGTTAATCTCCAAAAGAACAACCGTATTGAACACATCCAGGCAGCGTCTCCATTTTCTCATATAGGATAAAGTAGGGCAGCCTAATAAACTAATGCAAATCACATGTTTTGAGATGAGCACACGGTGCCACATTTAAATGATACTTTGATTGTGTTCACATATTGGTATGAGAATTGGGGATAGCTGGAGGGCGATCTCAGATTAGCTTGTACGGTCAATCCACACTGAGCGGAATAGGACGTTCTCCTGTGAGTCTCGCCATAAACACCACCACCCCCACCCTTTTTCCAACCTCAGTGCCCGGACTGGGAACTAATAGCTCTTCATTTCAAGCAAACGGCTTCCCGACCAATGAAACGGCCATTTCTAAAAAGAAAATAGCGATTTATTGCGACAGTCAGGGGGCTGAGCTGGAATCCGGTTTACTGGAACACATGATTTAGGATTCCATAGACACTCATTAATATTCAGCAGCTAAAGTCGTGACTATTTTGATTAATATCCTTGAAACCGCTTCTCAAATAAACTAATAAAATAAGTAGGATGAGATTTGACTTTGTTCATTGGGAATTGATTGGACGGTTGTTGGTTGCTATTGGTGGATCTCATGTGATTGACAGGTCGGGCCCGCCTTTAAGTCACTAGATGCCATCAGAGAATAAATCACTAAAGAGAAACGATTTAAAAAAATAAAATGAAAAGATACTTAATTGAAAATAAGAATCATAAGATTATTGACATTCATTCATTCATTTTCTTTTTGGCTTAGTCCCTTAATTAATCGCCACGGCGGAATGAACCGCCAACTTATCCAACATATGTTTTACGCAGCCGATTTCCAAGACTGGGAAACATCTATACACACTCATTCACACACATACACCATGGACAATTTAGCTTACCCAATTCATACCACATGTTTTTGGACTTGTGGGAGAAACCGGAGCACCCGGAGGAAACCCACGCAAACACAGGGAAAACATGCAAACTCCACACAGAAATGCCAACTGACCCAGAAGGGGCTTGAACCAGCGACCTTCTTGCAGTGAGGTGATTGTGCTACCCACTGGGCCACCGTGCTGCCATTTACTACTATATAATTTTTATTATGCCATGAAAGTACAATAGTCTTGTAATAAGCCCCAGTAATAGCCCTATAATGTGTTAGTGTTAATCAGGATTTTCCCCAATATTTATTTATAATAATTTTATATTTATATTGAACTATATAGGGCAACATGGTGGCTTACTGGTTAGCACTGTTGACAGCAAGAAGGTTGCTGGTTCGAGTCCCGGCTTGGCCTGTTGGCATTTCTTTGTGGAGTTTGCATGTTCTCCCCGTATTGGTGTGGGTATTCTCCGATTGCTTTAGTTTCTGCCACAAACACATGTGCTATAGGTGAATTGAATAAGCTAAATTAATCGTAGTGTATGAGTGTGAATGCGAGAGTGTATGGGTGTTTCCCAGTAATCGGTTGCAGCTGGAAAGGCATCCGCTGCGTAAAACATATGCTGAATAAGTTGGCGGTTCATTCTGCTGTGACGACTCTAGAATAATAAAGGGACTAAGCGAAAAGAAAATGAATGAAATTTGTGGAGATTAATTGAATAAAAAGATTCTAAATAATGGCAGCACGGTGGTGCAATGGGTTAGCACAATCACCTCACAGCAAGAAGGTCACTGGTTTGAGTCCCGGCTGGGTCAGTTGGCATTTTTGTTTGGAGTTTGCATGTTCTCCCTGTGTTTGCATGGGTTTCTTCCGGCTGCTCGGGTTTCCCCCACAGTGCAAAGACATGGGCTATACGTGAATTGAATAAGCTAAATTCGCCATAGTGTATGTGAGTGTGTGCAAGAGTGTGTTGGTGTTTCCCAGTGTTGGGTTGTGGCTGGAAGGGCATCCGCTGCGTAAAACATCTGATGGATAAGTTGGCGGTTCATTCCGCTGTGGCGACCACAGATTAAAAAAGGGACTAAGCCAAAAAAAAAATGAATGAATGATTCTAAATAATTACATCTTTCTGGATTACTGAAATACTTCAGAAATTACGGTTTACAAACAGGTTTCCCACAATACTTACATTTACATAAAACAATGTGGGCGCAAATGCCTTGTTAATGCCAGAAGTCAGTGGAGAATGGCCAGACTGGTTCCAGCTGATAGAAAGCCAACAGTTACTTAAATAACCACTGTAACTTAAATTACAACTGAGGTATGCAGAAGAGCGTCTCTAAACTCACAACACACCAAGCATGAATCATCTCAGACTGCTTTCTTGAGCATGAAAATGAGTTCACTGTACTCAAATGGCCTCCACAGTCACCAGATCTCAATCCAATAGCGCACCTTTGGGATGTGGTGGAACGGGGGATTCGCATCATGGATGTGCAGCCGACAAATCTGCAGCAACTGCATGATGCTATCATGCCAACATGTACCTTGTTGAATCTATGTCATGAAGGATTAAGGGAGTTCTAAAGGCAAAAGGGGGTCCAACCCGGTACTAGTAAGGTGTACCTAATAAAGTGGCCGGTGAGTGTACATTTAATAACCAAATATAAATATTTGTTTTCTCAAATACATGAATGCATCTGTGAGTTTATATATACATAATCAATATTCACAGTACACACTCCTCTATTTTCATTTAGGTCAAAACAAACTTTTATTTTGGATGATACATTTTTGGCCAGCACTAATAATATATATAATTCATTCATATTTTAAAATGGCACCTGGTAAGTATATTTCTATATAAAATGTTTAATAAAATAGCATACACTATTGCTGATTTGCTTGCATTTATTTCCAAGACTACACACAGGTGATTGACTGCTTATTTCCTGAGCTGAACGTTTTTAATCGTACACATTTCCACAGCAGTGCTACGCTACACATAACTGTCTGCCAGTCGAGTGATAGATGCGTTCGCCTGCCTATCTGTAACTAACGTCATTTAATTCATGCACAGGCTATTTTCACTCTCCTGTCATCAGATAATGTCAATAAAGTCCCCCCCCCCCTGCACGAGTATCTGATATATGCTTTTAGCTTACTGACAATTGCTTATTGATTCGGTATTTTAGAAACCGGTTTCTGTTGAAGCCAGCCGATTCAGTGCGCTTTTCGGATTGCATGTGGAAGAGTAGCAGAAAAGCGGCCTGTGTGTTGTGTGTCATCAGCCGTGCTAATGTTTACTCGTCTGCTTCTCTTCTTATCAGGCCGCTCCCTGCCCTCCCTGCCCCCCTCAGCATCTGCTTTCATGGGGAGTGGCTTTTACCGCTGGTCCCCTGCACGCTTCCTCTACACTACTGCAGTATCTGCCGCTAATGACCTTCACCAAAAAAAAAAAAAAAATGAATATAGCAACAGATATTAGGAGTAGACATACAGTTGAAGTCGGAATTATTAGCTCCCCTGTATATATCTAACTTTAATTTCTGTTTAACAGAATGATTTTTTGACACATTTCTAAACATAGTAGTTTTAATACCTCATTTCTAATAGCCGATTTATTTTATCTTTGCCATGATGACAGTAGATATGTAATGTTTTTCAAGAGACTAGTACTCAGCTTAAAGTGCAGTTTAAAGGCTTAACAATTTAAAGGAAATACTGGGATAAAATCCTTGCTCTGTTAGACATAATTTGGGAGATATTTGAAAAAGAAATAAAATACAGGAGGGCAAACAATTTTGACTCTAACCCCTTCACCCGATCACACCAGTGTGATAAGCTTTGGCTTGTCCCTGAAGCGTACTATCACACCGGTGTGATTAGAAGGTTTAGAGTGCACGCCATAAACTGCTAAAATTCCAATTTTACTGTGCGCATTGAGGCATCTGATTGTGCGCCTTTCAAACAAATAACATTTATTTTCAGTTTCAGACATTCAAATACACATAATTACAAGCAAAATATGACATTTATGGTTTGTAAAATACAAAATAAATCAAATAAACATCATTTGGGAACTATTTGAAAGTGAAAAAAATTACAGGAGGGCTAATTCTTTTGTCTTTAACTCTTTCACCCATTCACACTAGTATGACCTGCCTTGGCTAGTCCCTGAAGCGTATGATCACACCAGTGTGATTAGAATTCAATTCTGACTGCACATGCTGAGGCACAGAGAGAGGTGCGCAGTTCTTGTTTTAAATCACAATTTATCTGTGTTTTCAAACAAATAACATTCAGTTTAGGTTTTAGACATTCAAATAAACAAATACAAGCAAAATATACCATTTGAGGTTTGTAAAATACAAAATAAATCAAATAAAACTGTGGAAATACTGGGATAGGAAATACTGTGAAGAAAAATCCTTGCTCTTTTAAGCATAATTTGGGAAATATTTTAAAAAGAAAAAAGTTAAAGGCTAATAATTTGGTCTTTAACTTTTACCCATTTACACCAGTGTGATCAGCATTAGCTAGTCCCTGAAGCGTACAATCACACCGGTGTGATTAGAATTCAAACTGACTGCATGCACTGAGGCACAGAGAGAGGTGCGCAGCGCTTGCTATAAATCACAATTTATCCATGTTTTTAGACAAATAACATTTATTTTAGGTTACAGACATTCAAATACACATAATTACAAGCAAATTATATCATTTAAGGTTTGTAAAATACATGCAGATGTCTATGGAGACGGCAATTTATTTTTCAATATAACTGGACAATTTGCTTTGTTCACATTAGATACACACAGTTTGTACTAGACTTTTTTTCTCAGATAAACAGTTACTTACCTTCATGTATATCGTAAGAAAATTATGAATACCCATGACAAATCAAGCAGCTAAGATCTCTTTTGCGATTGTAGATAGAAGAGCATCCTTAACGAAACGTGATACACAACGAAAAGTATCCTCAGCTGTATCCCATTTAGACTTCACCGCACTGCAGGAGAGGGTGAAGTCTAGATGGCATACAGCTGAGGATACTTACGTTAGTATTGCAGAATTTTTGTGACACTGTACAACAAATAATTTTTTTTTATATTAACATGAAGGTTTAGGGTTGATGTAGGGGTAGACGCTAATAATATACAATTATTGCGTAATTTAAATACTAATAAAAGTATTATTAATAGGGATGTAACGGTATTGTAAATACCGTCATACCGCAATATTAATTTTTTTCGATATTACCGAAGTCGCATGACTCGGTAAAACTATAGGTCTTCTGAGAAAATTTGCTTAGGCGAATGAAGCGAACGGGAGGTAGCGAAAACTACAATACCCATCAGCCCATGCTTGACCATCATCCCTTGCGGTCTGTTGTCGCTACAGATCCAGTAATGCGGAAATGGAGTGTGCTGCTAGAAGCGGGGATGAAAAGAGCTGGAAAACTCTAAGGCCCCGTTTACACTAATGCGTTTTAGTTTGAAAACGCATAAGTTTTGCTACGGTTACGCCAACCGTCCACACTACGCCGGAGTTCTCGAGCGCCGAAAACGGAGCGTTTCGAAATGTGTGGATAATGTCTCAGTGTGGATAATGGAAAACGGAGACATCTGAAAACGGAGGCGGGGCTGCAGACGTTCGCCTCTCTGATTGGGGCTTTTCCTGAATATTAAGTAGCCTAACACGCACAGTTCAGTCCTCTCCTTGTAAGTTCAGACTTCGCAAGTTTGATAAAGGCTGCAGTCTCTTCTTCTCAGTTTGATATGGAAAAGCAGACTATACCGAGGACACGGGTAAATCTTCAAAGGGAACAGTGTACTTTATAACTTCATTCACATCACCCTGGCTTCGTTGTTTCACTTTATCAACAATAAAATGTAAACATGATTTAAGGAACTGCCTATTTTCATTTTAATATTAGCAACTTAGACAGCAGACATGTTGAGGCGTCGTGCTGCATAAGATGAGCGTCATCTTCACTGTGTGGATATTTATAACAAAACGGAGCCGATAACAACTGCCTCCTTTCAATTTCAGTGAAAATACGAAACACAGCCTCTCTTTTGCTGAGTATCAGTTTTAATAATCGATAATGGCCATTTTAAAAGTATAACATACAATAAGTTTATACATTATAGGAAATAAAGGCAAGCGATCAGTCAATATACAGAATGTACGTGGTTACATTAATCATTAACTTATCTTTGCGCTCATCTTTGCGCTCAGCCAAAACACGTTACCTGAGAACAAGTAATAGATTCCAATGACCAAAGTCAGGGAATATGTCGTCAGATAAAGACAACAAGATAAATGAAATATCCCGTTTAATAAATATAGTGAGATTAGATCCAGCGGGAGATGCTTGATGAGAAGTCCGACTAGCAGAGCTCTCATCTGGGTAGATAGGCTGAGTGTGATTAAATGTTGAATGTGGTGAGTTTTCAACAATACTAAATTGAAACTTTATTGTTTTTACATGGTTTAATAATTTTTTGTTATTAAAATTGAAGTTCCTGTTTCAAAGCTTACAGATAGATGGCTTACAGATTTGTATGTCATTGACACTTTTGGCACTTTTTTGGAGTATTTTCATAAGTTTTGTTTTTTCCTGTAAATGATTCAATAAATACCGTACCGTGACATTCATACCGAGGTATTACCGTACCGTGAAATTCTGATACCGTTACATCCCTAATTATTAATATAAATAGTATAAATACTTCTTGTTTATTTCCAATCGCAGCTCTATCCCTTCTAGCAACGACGGGTGCACCCATTACTCATCATCTAACGAATATGATCATTATTAAGCGGTTTAAAAGACAAAATATATGTACAATCACATAATTGGGAATCAGAGTATCAGAAATGTCACAATATAACTTAATAATATAGTGATTAGTAATTCGTAATTGATCAGAACAAGAGAAGTTGACAGAAGCCTAATCAGGAGAGGATTTCTGAATATAAGAGCTGAATTGTGCCACTGAAGCCTCCTACTAGTGTGGTTGGCGTGTGGGGGATGATGGAAAGACACATTCGCTGTCTACAAAGCTGGAGAGTGCAGATAAGGTTTGGGGGAAGAGTTTGGAGACGATAAATCTCCTACAATGTTAGACAAGGTTCACAGCGGGACAGCAATAAACAATTCATATCTCCTTTCATCTCTTTTGTCGTTGACTGACATGAAGGGATTCACTGCGAAATCGAGGGGAGACACTTTATGGGATTGTTTCCGGGATGTATGTGGTGGTGGTTGTACCTGATTTTAATATGTTAGCCTGGAAATGTGTAGAGCGAATTGAAGTTTTTGCTTGTAATTAGGTAGCAAAGGATTCATTTGCTGTAAGGATTAGAGATGCCATTAATAGTTACTGCACTACCACCTACTTCATTTCGATGTCTTTTTAATATCTTCTAATTTATTACACTTTTTAAGTCTTTAATTCTCACCGAGATTACATTTATTTCATAAAAATGTGGTAAAAGCTGTAATTCTGTGAAATATTATTTTGCTGAATTTCAGCCTTCATTTAGATAAGATGATTTGCTTTTCGGATTTCTTCTTTATAAATTTTGAAAACATTGCCGATTAATACTTTTTTTTTATTGTTTATTTAAGTATACTGTAAAAACTATAAAAAAGCCTATATGTTCAATAAAAATTCATTCATCAATGCATAGTGATTCCTTACCTATTCTTTAGCGATTATTCTTCATTTTTCGATTATTATTTAGCAATTCTGAATTGATTTTTAAAAGGCCAGAATCGATTCTTTATTCAAATTAAATTTTGACAGTGCGAATCTGTGTGGACACAAGTTAGAAACAGAATTCTAAATTGAATCAATTCTGATTCTAAATTGATTCTGAAATGATTCTGACTGAGCGAGCTAGAAACCGGAAAAAAAAGTATCAAATTCACTTAATTTGGGCAAGCTTACAACTTTTAAAGCTGTGGCACAAAAATATAAGTTCATAATATCTAAACTTCAAATATAGATTATAAATTACTAACAAAGATTTTTCTTTGTTAAAAGGCTTTATAATGCTCTTTTTGGAATAAAAAAAAACAAAAACATTTTTTTCTGGCCTTTCAAAGTTACCCTCAGAGCTTGAAAATTCATGCTGAATTTAACTTTACAAACAAAATAAATAGTACTGTACTGTAATAGTGCTGTCATAAAATTTACCAATCATAAACAAAACCATAGGAACTCAATTTCTGGTTAAAATGTAGAGTTGGAAAGATGTATTGGCACAGCCGAAAAAATTATTAAATGATCATAAAGTATCGAAAAGTATACATTTACATTATTGAATCCTGGCTCCCAGAATTGGAATCGGATTAAACTGTGAAATCCCTAAAGATTTCCACCCCTAATATATATATATATACAGTTGAAGTCTTGAAAGGTCTTGAAGAATTATTCGCCCCCTTTGATTTTTTTTTCTTTTTTAAAATATTTCTCAAATGATGTTTAACAGAGCAATGAAATTTTCACAGTATGTCTGATAATTTTTTTTCTTCTGGAGAAAGTATTTATTTATTTAACTTATTTGTTTTATTTTGGCTAGAATAAAAGCTGTTTTTTTTTAAACACCATTTTAAGGTCAAAATTATTAGCCCATTTAAGCTGTATTTTGTTTCGATTGCCTACAGAACAAACCATCTTTATACAATAACTTGCCTAACTACCCTAACCTGCCCAGCTAACCTAGTTAACCTAGTTAAGCCTCTAAAGGTCACTTTAAGCAGTATAGGAAGATTATAAATATTTCATTAGAAATGAGTTAATAAAACTATTATGTTTAGAAATGTGTTGAAGAAATCTGCTCTCCATTAAACAGAAATTTGAAAAAAAATAAACAGGGGAGCTTATAATTCAGGGTGGCTAATAATTAATTGTTATACCAATTCCTTGTTGTGGTGATCGGTCGATACAGAGTACTTATTATGATGCTTTAAGCTTTATAATGCATTAAGCACATGTTCCCCTTTAAGTATGATCTCCTTAAGAAAAGTATGATCCCCTTAAGAAAAGATCTCGCTTTACCGAAGAGAATAAATTCAGGCTACTGCATATAATACCTTAATCAAGTCTCTTACAACCATTTAGGTGTGAACATGTCATGGCCAGAAGCAGCTTTATAGAAAATAATTCATCCATTCATTTTACTTTGACTTATTCCCTTATTTAGCAGGGGTCGCCACAGCAGAATGAATCGCCAAAAAAAATAATAAACACAGATATAAAAGTTGCCAAGAAAAATTACAAACAATGCAATTTGGAAACATTGCAAATAAATATGTGGGAGATTTGCGAAGCTACAGGGAGACGTCATAGTGTTGGATTATACATAGGGGTGATCGCTCCGCTTGCATTACAGAAGCTCAAAACACTAGAAATACAATGGCTGCACTTGCACTTGTGTCTTCATCTGCATCTGCGATCGGTTCATGAGATCTGCCAGATTGGTGAGTACCATTGTGATTATCGGCCAATACTGATCTTCGGCCAACCGATCAGAGCATCCATCTATACAGTTGAAGTCAGAATTAGTAGCCCTCTTTTTATTTTTTATTTATTTATTTTTTTTTATATTTCATAAATGATGTTTAACAGAGCAAGGAAATTTTCACAGTATGTCTGATAATATTTTTTCTTCTGGAGATAGTCTTATTTGTTTTATTTCGGCTAGAATAAAAGCAGTTGTTAATTTTTAAACACCATTTTAAGGACAAAATTATTAGCCCCTTTAAGCTATTTGTTTTTCTTAATAGTCTACAGAACAAAAGATGGTTATAGAATAACTTGCCTAGTAATCCTTTTCTGCCTATAGCCGAATTAACCTAGTTAAGCCTTTAAATGTCACTTTAAGCTGTATAGAAGTGTCTTGAAAAATATCTAGTCAAATATTATTTACTGTCATCATGGTGAAGATAAAATAAATCAGATATTAGAGATGAGTTATTAAAATTATTATGATTAGAAATGTGCTGAAAAAATCTTCTTTCCGTTAAACTGAAATTGGGGAAAAAATAAAGAGGGGAGCTATTAATTCTGACATCAACTGTATATTATTATTACTATTATTATTATTATTATTATTATTATTATTATTATTATCATTATTATAATATTATGATGTAAATGTATATTTTTGTACATTTCATTATTTTTAGCTGTACTATGGATAGCCCGCTGACAGCTGTTGCGTTTTGGCCATTCTTTTGCATCTCATGCTGCTTTTGGGACAGTACACAAGCTGCTGTGTCAACTTAAAATAGTTCAGCTTTCAAAAAAATGCATCTTTAGATAAAACGTGTTTCACTGTCTAGCCAAGCAGGACGAAAGCCGTATCAGAGTCATTCTTCATCCTAAATGTCATAGTCATCTTATGTTCTTGCATTCTAGATTTACAGCCATTTTAAGAGTTCACACTTAGCTGATGATTGATTATAAAGCTTGTTTGGCATGCTGTCCCAGTGGAGAGGGGAGTTTGAGCTCAGGTAGATCTCGAGAACTCCCCTGCTGTATTAGCTAATGAACAGATAGAGATTACTTACTAGGAGCATGCCTATGGTGCCGATTTGGATTAGTCAATTAAGTTAAGTTGCGTGTTTTTTGATGGTGGGAGGAAACCGGGGAACCCGGGGGTAACTTACGTGAGCACAGGGAGAACGTGTAAACTCCGCACAGAAACATCAGCTGGCTTGATAAGGACTAGAACTAGTGACGTTCTTGCTGTGAGGCAACAGTGTTAACCACTGGGCCAACGTGCCACCCATCTAGGAAAGGAGGAGGAGTAGGGGTGGAAGGCGAGATTCTTCAAAATGAAGATTGCTGTCATATGGGTATTTATAGTGGCTTAGGAATCGTCCGATTGGTGAATCATAAATTGAATAATGCGGGACTAGCTGTGATCAATCATAAGCATGTGATCTATAAATTAGCAGTTTTCTGTATTTTGTGATTGATGTTTTGTTATTTAAAATCTTTTCCCTGTTTATTTATGCTTTTGAATTGCATTATGGGAGCTTAATATTTCTTATAATCAACTTTTAACCTTAAAAAGTTCGAAATCATTACCATTTTTAATACTTTAAAGTGATGTATTGTCTGGGTTGGTGTTGTAAATTACGTTGCAAAAACCTGGTAATAAACTGCCAGCAGATTTTCTGTTCATTTCCAGAATTATTTCTCTCTATATTATTTCCTGTACATTAAATTATTTAAAACTATGTCAATGTCAATAAAAGTCACTTTGTTAAACTGTAAAATAACTTGTCATCTGTTAAATTTCCAACCTCAAAAGTTGACAGAGCAGAGATCAACATCCCATAATACAATTCACAACCGTAAATAAACGGAAAAATCATAAAATATGGAAACCATTAAGTAACAGATTTTTTTTTTAACAGTGCATAGAAGTCAATCCATGGACGAGCACACACAGACACAAAAAATCCCAATTGTCCTTTGTGGTTCATTGTAGGTTGTAGGACACATATACATCCTTCATGTGCAATCCAAATATAGAAATGCAGTATTATATATAGATGCACAGAGAACCTTGATAGTGTTCTGTCTGATATTGTACATCGGCTTCTTTTCATTTTTAAAAAAGAGCACCGCTGTATGCTTGGGGATATGTCACATCTACTCACTGCCAGCCGTGTGACAGATTCCCTGCAAAAACTACGGCATAAGCAACCCAAGGTCATTACAGTCTATTTGGGTACACAGCAAATGACTGAGACTGGCTTTAAGTAAGTTATATGATACAGCACGGGTCGCTGTTATAAAATAAACCCGACAGGGTGATCAGCGTCTGGACTTGCGCCACCCAAAGAGAGATTGTTTCGCGATAACGACCGTCCGATTGCACATTAGCTGCTTGTTATATGGCAACTTAACAAAGAAATAAATACAAGGACATGAAATGTTTATTTGAGGTATAATTGTTTTAGTTAATCTTGTACGTGTACAAGCTAAGGCCTTGGCAGACTGTATAACAGCAATGCAACGCTGAAATTACATTTTCTTTTGCTGTGTTTTTTTTTTAAATATAGTATATATTATAACTAATAAACCTTAATGTAAAGTGGTACCAGAAACTGTATGTGATTATGCATCATGTATACTATGCATAGTATGCAAAATTGCATGCTTAATTAAATGGGTTACTTGCTTTTTTTGTCATTTCTGTGTATTCTTTTTAAATTATTTTCAATTAATGCATATTTGGCGGAGCAGTGGCGCAGTAGGTAGTGCTGTTGCCTCACAGCAAGAAGGTCGCTGGTTCGAGCCTCGGCTCAGTTGGCGTTTCTGTGTGGAGTTTGCATGTTCTCCCTGCCTTCGCGTGGGTTTCCTCCGGGTGCTCCGGTTTCCCCCACAGCACAGTCCGGTACAGGTGAATTGGGTAAGCTAAATTGCCCGTAGTGTATGAGTGTGTGTGAATGTGTGTGTGGATGTTTCCCAGAGATGGGTTGCTGCTGGAAGGGCATCCGCTGCGTAAAAACTTGCCTGATGAGTTGGCGGTTCATTCCGCTGTGGCGACCCCGGATTAATAAAGGGACTAAGCCGACAAGAGAATGAATAATGCATGCTTACTAGTTTTTTTATATAAAATGTCATACCACGAAATCTATGTTGGCGTCAGTGTAACCTGACTAGCTTCTATCAATTAAAGAGGATTATTTCTGCACTAAACTCCATAGTTTTTGCATCTCCGTCAACAAAAGAAGATTCTGGAAGCACATTCTCCTCTTAAAAGTGTCTATTTTAACCCTAATTATGTGTAATTACACAGTTTAGCATGTTTTATCCCTGCTGTCCCCAACAGATCTGCAGATCTCCCAGTTAAATGAGCAAAAGAAAAGAACAAAGGACATAAGAAACAGTCGAAACCCTCAATCATTAGCATTAAGGGTAATATTCATAAGTCAAACAGAGAAAACACGCTGGGCTTTCATTCGAGGGAATGAATGAAAGCTATAAGAATGAACACATTGTATGACGATCAGCATGTGCACCATACAAAAACATGCTCCGGCATCATCTGTCTCTCGCTGGAGAGAAGTGGCTAATTACATGCTGACGTTTCAGCACATGGAGACAAACTGCTGTACATGAGTCATTCGGAGTAATATAGCCCTGTCTAAAGACGTTTGTCGAGTCAAAGATAAGCTAACCAGTTTTCCTTTTGATGGGAACCCATAGTGATAATATTCAGATCGCTTTCTTAGACTGGGCGTTAGCATTTACATTCATGCTTCTAGCAGATATTTGTATCTGAGCCAAGTCTTAGTACAGCTGAAGACAAAATATTAGGCCTCATGTGAATTTGTACTTCTTTTTCAAATATTTTCCAAGTTCTCTTTAATTGCACATCGAAAGCGGCAACACGTTACTTTTAAAAATAAAAGTTTTATTCGTTAGTTAATTTTTTCTGCCTTTGCCATGATGACAGATAATATTTTACAAGATATAGTATTCCATTTAAAGTGTTATTTAAAGGTTAATTAATTAGCTTATTAACATTAACAAGGTTAATTAGGCAAGTTAGGTATATTAGGAAAGTTATTGGACAACTGTGTTTAGTTCTGTAGCCATTCAGTCATTCATTTATTCTTTTTCCTTCGGCTTAGTTCCTTTATTCCTCAGGAATCGCCACAGAGGAATTAACCACCAACTATTCTTCCATATTTTTTAAGAAGCAAATGCCCTTCCAGCCCCAACTCAGTACTGGGAAACACCCATACACTCGCATTCACACACCACGGCCAATTTAGTTTATTTAAGGGTGCTTTCACATTTGTAGTTCGCTTCATTTGGTCCGGACCAAGGGTAATAAATGATACATTGTTGCATCTTCTGCCGTCTTTGGGTCGTTTTCACACCACACTGCTGGCTTTGGTCCGAACCAGTTGAAACGAACCAAAATGCAGTCATCTGACAAAATCCACATCTCTCACTGGCCAGATGTTGTTGAACATAGTTCCTAAACTGCTCACTGATTGGTCAGAATTCACGTGCGGGAAAATGCCAGTGAACTCCCGCAGGTAAACAAAACCTTTTACTCTGGAGGGACGACTGCGCTGGCTGATTGTATCCCTGCTTTAGACAAACTATAAATTATGAAAATGAAGTGCGGCTGCGGCTGGAAAACAATGTTTTAATGCATCGCTCGTCACTTCAGGAGGAGGCGTGAATTAATTAAGCTAAACTGCGACATGGTCATCTTGCGGAAATATTACCAACGATCCATCAGGTAATGTTTTCCCCTCTCTCCCTCTCTGTTGGTAAAGCGCTGTCAACAAATATTTTTCCTCCATATCCCATAATGCACAGCGCATCGGCCTACGGTAGTTGAATTAGTCCAAAACGCGCAGTACTTTTTGCGGTTGGGTCTGTTTTAGTTCGTATCATATTCTCACCACAAACGAACCACTCCAGGGTTCGTTTTGAAAGCGTACCGAGACCACCTCTTCAAGCAGGTCTCGGTAGGCTTATTTGGTCCGCTTTTGGTGCGCACTCGAGTACGATTGCTGCATTCTCACCTGCCCAAACGAACCGCACCAAAAGGGGAAACAAACTCTAATGCGATTCAATCAAACTAAATAAGGCAGGTGTGAAAGCACCCTAATTTACCAATAGTGCATGAAATAATTACCACACAGAAATGCCAACTGGCCAAGCTGGGACTCGAACCAGCGACCTTCTTGCTGTGAACCACTGTGCCTCTGTTCTGTAGCCAATCAAAAAAAAAGGTATTTGTTAACAATATTGACCTTAGCAGTCCATGACATCTGTTTTGTCGCTACCAATTGAGCTACAAGAGCATTTGCTTCTTTTTAAACAAACAATTATCCTCTAAAGGTGAATTTTGAACTATACCAGGACGTTGGACATCGGCTGAAGATCTAATGCTTAAGGCACACAAAATCGGAAAATCGGTTTCGAGGTCATCATCTGACTGGTTGAACTTGATGATTTACATGCCATTCTGTTAGCATGATGCAAGCCATTGAAATGAATGGGTTTCATGGCTCATATTTTCAGCCATTTTTCTCTTTCGGTTGCTATTTTTGGCTGAAAATTTTCAGCAGCTGAAAATTTGAAGCATCAACAAACTGGTAACACTGGAAAAGCCGTCCATACAGAGGTAAGCGGTCAGCTGGTAGTGCGAAAAGGAACAGAAGCTGACGGCGGCATCATACCTCCCCTTAGCGTTCATTTTAAAGATAATTTACACTACATAATTCGCACTCTCTTGAAATGTAGACAGGGGCACGTATCCACAATGGGCCTGTGTTGCAACCATAATATTTACTTAAACTTCACTGTAAAATTAAGTTAAGTTTAAATAGAATTATTAGAGTATTTATTACAAAAATGCAACTTCAAAATCGCATGTTTAATTAAAAGTCACTTGCTGTTTTTTGTCATTTCTGTGTATTTTCAAAAATTATTTTCTATTAATGGTGTTTTTTTGTTTTGTTTTTGGCTTACTGTTTATAATATTACCTGTTTCATCAGCTGGAAATTTGCAGCATTCATAACTTTAATATCTTAAAAATCAATCATAATCTTAAGGGACCCATATAATCAAAGTAAAGCATGTCTATTAGCTCACGGCAAGACTCACCGTTGCAGCTTTTAAGGGTAAAGAACTGACGGACACACATCACTGACTGACATTTCGAGCAACCAATCATAGTTTGTTTTGTTCAGTGTGAGATGAGTCAGATTAGACACATCTACCAATCATTAAATGCAACACTGTTTAACCATCATCCAAAACAAGAACAGATATGCAGTGGGAAAACGACAAACATCCCAAACACAACATATGCAGTCAACTAGCAATGCTGCTTACATCTTAGATTACAAATGCATTTTAACATTTGTAAAAAAGGGAAACAAGATAGCATTTAGGCTTTCTGTGTATTTTCTAGGGCTTATACCACAATGATTTCTGAATCAGATTGTGAGAAATCCCAGCGGCACACGGTTGCCCTATTTCACCAGGAACCTCAGGAGGTTGTTAGCTCAGGTAATTGACTCACCTACATAGGGATCTGAGATGAACAGCTTACATTTATGCATTTGGCAGATGCTTTTATTCAAAGCCAGTTATATTACTTTCACGGGTTTATGCCTTTCTTAGGAATCAGACCCATGAGCTTGACTTTTTGAGCCACTCAAAGTATGAACACAGATCCTGCTCTGATATTTACTTTTAAATTATGCAAGAGTTCGCCTTTCAGGCTGTCAACATAAAGTGAAATTTGCTGACTTTGTCACAGTTAGTTATCATCTTTCTCGCCAAACTGAGTCTAAAGCATGCTACAAAAATATACAGTTGAAATCAGAATTATTAGCCCTCCTGTATATACACTCACTGGCCACTTTATTGGGTACACCTTACTAGTACCAGGTTGGATGCCCTTTTGCCTTCCTAACTGCCTGAATCCTTTGTGGCATAGATTCAACAAGGTACTGCAAATATTCCTCAGAGATTTTGGTCCATACTGACATGATAGCGTCATGCAGTTGTTGCTGATTTGTCGGCTGCACATCCATGCTGCCAATCTCCCACTCCACCACATCCCAAACGTGCTCTAATGGATTGAGATCTGGTGACTGTGGAGGCCATTTGAGTACAGTGAACTCATTGTCATGTTCAAGAAACCAGTCTGAGATTATTTGCGCTTTATGACATGGTACGATATCCTACTGGAAGTAGCCATTAGAAGATGGGTACACTGTGGTCATAAAGGGATGGACATGGTCAGCAACAATACTTAGGTCGGCTGTGGTGTTGACATCATGCTCAATTGGTAGTAATGGGCCCAAAGTGTGCCAAGAAAATATCCCCCACACCATTATACCATCAGCCTGAAGTGTTGATACAAGGCAGTATGGGTCCCTGCTTTCATGTTGACGCCGAATACTGACCCGACCATCCGAATGTCGCATCACAAATCGAGACTCATCAGACCAGGCAACGTTTTTCCAATCTTCTATTGTACAGTTTTGGTGAGCCTGTGTGAATTGTAGCCTCAGTTTCCTGTTTTTAGCTGACAGGAGTGGCATCCAGTGTGGTCTTCTGCTGCTATAGCCCATCTGTGTCAAGGTTATTTGAGTTACTGTTGCTTTTCTATCAGCTGGAACCAGTCTGGCCATTCTCCTCTGACCTCTGGCATCAACAAGGCATTTGCACCCACAGAACTGCCGCTCACTGCATATTTTTTTCTTTTTCAGATAATTCTCTGTAAACCCTAGCGATGGTTGTACGTGAAAATCCCAGTAGATCAGCAGTTTCTGAAATACTCAGACCAACCCGTCTGGCGCCAACAACCATGACACGATCAAAGTCACTTAAATCACCTTTCTTTCCCATTCTGATGCTCAGTTCGAACTGCAGCAGATCGTCTTGTTTATGTCTACATGTCTGCATTGAGTTGCTGCCATGTGATTGGCTGATTAGAAATATGCATTAACGAGCAGTTGGACAGGTGTACCTAATAAAGCGGCTGGTGGGTGCATTTATTCCTCAATTTCTGTTTTTTTTTCAATACGTTTCCTAACAATAACTTTTTAAGAACTTATTTCTAATAACTCTACTATTAATCTTTACTAAAAATACAATTTTTCAGCTTAAAGTGACATTTAAAGACTTACCTAGGTTAAGTAGGTAATTAGTTAAATCATTGTGTAATGATGGTTTGTTCTGTACACAATCAGGGAAAAAATATTGCTTAAGGGGGCTAATAATTTTGACCTTAAATATATATTTTTTTAATTAAAAACTGCTTTTATTCTAGCCAAAATAAATGAAATAAGACTTTCTCCAGAAGAAAAAATATTATAGGAATTACTGTGAAAATTTCCATGCTCTGTTAAACATAATTTGGAAAATATTTGAAAAGATAAATTAATTTTCACCTCAACTGTATATCATTCTACACAAAACATGATGTTATTTACACATTTGCTTATTTGCTGTTTTTTTTGTAGTATTTATTTTGCAAACCAGCTGTACCTTAACTAGACAGGAGGCCATTTTGTTTTAGTGGTTTTATTGGCGGTGTTAAAGACTGGTGGGTGGTGTGCAGCAGAGAGGACGTGACATTGTCCCTGCAATAAAACTGTCCTCGCAGTATACTGCAGGCGTAGTCGGACCCACGCAGTGATTGGAATACAAACACACATGCAAACACCATTTGGCCATTTATTCGTCTTGCTGTACTTTTGTGCATTGTTTTAATGTGTCACCAAATATAACATTTCAACCTTAATGGTCGATTTAATCATTAGGCACACAGTAGTGCTGCATGCAGATAATATAAAAGCTTCAGCAATGATATTGAAATTTCACATTCCAAAAAAGCTTCAATGGCAGGCTTTTAATGTTTTTAAAATATTTAATTTATTGTTTAATTTATTGTTATTATTATTATTATTGTATTTATGTCTTAATAAACATAAATAATAATAATAAAAATAATATATAATAATCAATAATATTGATAATTATAATAATAATAACTATTATTATTCATATTTAATATTAGTAAAATTCTTAAATATATAAAATATTAATAATAATGATTATTATTATTGCTATTATTATTATTATTATTATTATTATTATTGGTATTTGTGTATTTAGGCATTTTAATAATTATAATAATATTAAGACCTAAGTACAAAAATACCAATAATAAATAATGTAAATGCATTTAAATTTGAGATAATTTTTTTACATTCATGGTTTTACTTATAAAAACCATGTATAAAAAAAACTAAAATAATTTACTTTTCTAAAATATATATGCTTAATAGATAAGTATCTATTAAGTAATATTATTTAATATTATAAAAATACCTAAATACATAATACCAATAATAATAATAAAAATAATAATAATATTAATTAAATATAAAAATACTTGTTATTTAATTTTCATGTAGTATTGTTATTATAATTTTTTTATTTGCATGATTATTAATATTGTTGTTGTTATTGTTATTATTATCAATGTTTTTGTATTTAGGTATTTTAATAATAATAATATTAATAATAATAATGCATAATAATACATAATAATAATTGTACCTAAAATGAATGAACCACCAACTATTTCAGCATATGCTTTATGCAGCGGATGCCCTTCCAGCCGCAACTCAGTACTGGAAAACACCCATACACACTCATTCACACACACACACACACACACACATACACACACACACACACACACACACACTCATACGACCAATTTAGTTTATTCAATTCACCTATAGAGCATGTGTTTGGAATGTCAAGGAAAATGGAGTACCAGGAGGAAACCCACGCAAATGCAAGGAGAACATGCAAACTCCATACAGAAATGTCAACTGACCCAGCTGGGACTTGAACCAGCGTCCTTCTTGCTGTGAGGTGACAGTGCTAACTATAACATTATAAATAATATTACTTTTTTTAAACACATACTTATTTTTAACATTGACTTAATTCAAAACGACATGAAACTGAAAGTAACACACACACATGTTGATGTACGTACGTTTGCAGGTATATAAATATGAAAGAGAAGAACAATTTACTAAATGTCAGGGAAGTATATGAATAAAGTGCCTAAAAAATGAAGGTATCACTAATTTTAATTAGATTATTCTTAAATAAATAGTCGTGCCTCAATCGCTTGTGTTCGTAAGTATATAAGCTCTCACAGAGTTGCTGAAGTGGTGCTTTCCACAGAATGAACGTGTGTCAGTTTCAGTTTCCGTTTTTCATACTTTGATTTATTTACCCACACTGAGATTGGAAAAAAGCCCTTGGCAGGGTTGGAGCAATCGTGAGTGTGCTTAGGATGCGAAAGCATGAGTGTAGGAGTGTGTGTGTGTGTGTGAGGAGTAAGTGTGCAGCTGTAGGGGGAGGGTCAGAAGGGGGATGGGGAGAGAAGAGACACAGACCTCCACCGGGAGAGCAGGGGGGAGGGGACGCCACATTCAGGCCCAATAAGTTATCACCGGAAAAGGACGTTTAAATAAAAAGCGTCCCGTTCCAAGCAGGTGATGAGGACTCCATTTTTTAGGGTAAGTGGTTGCAAATAATTTAATTGGGCTGAATTTAACTTGTTGGTTTAAATTCAGCCAATATAATTTTTTTTGCAATCATTTAACTTTAAATTAATTTAGTAAATCCAATGAATCGTTTTTTTTTTTTTTTCAGTGAAGGGCTCTCGGAAACGTTTGACTGAATCTGTGCCGGTTATAATGCGGTAAAAGAAATCAGGTGCAGAACACAGAGATGTCATAATCCTGCATCCCTGCCGTTGGCCCATCTGCGCGGAGCATGGCCACTGGCCCACAGGCATCACAAGTCCTTATACAGCGTTACACTGTAACCTCCTTTAGCCTCATAATACTGCATTTCTTTCTGTTGACAAACACGAGGAACGCTGAGAAGTGCTGGAAAATGCAATTATGTTTCCAAAGTGGAAGTAAATCGCATTCCCGCTCTAACCCTCAGATTCTTTTGACGTAATGGTGCATTCTGGGATGGGAAACATTTAAGGGACTACATTACATTTTAGATCATGTCTGACAACACTGAATGATGTGGGTTTTGTCATGAGAATGAGAGCGAAGCATGAAAATACAACAACAAAAAAATCTTTGCACATGATTGATGCTGCTCAATCACATTGCATGCACTGTGCTACAAATATATATATATATATATATATATATATGGGTCATTTGGCATTTCTGTGTGGAGTTAGCATGTTCTCCCCGTTTTGATGTCAGTTTCCTCTAGGTGCTCCAGTTTTCCCCATAGTCCAAAGACATGCGCTATAGGTGAATAGAATAAACTTAATTGGATGGAGTGTGTGTGTGTGTGTGTTCGTGTGTGAGAGAGAGTGTATGGGTGTTTCCCAGTACTGGGATGCAGCTGGAACGGCATCCAGTGTGTAAAACATATGCTGGAATAGTTGGTGGTTCATTCCGCTGTGGCCACCCCTGATAAATAAAGGGATTAAGCCGAAGGAAAATGAATGAATGAATAACTCAACAAATGACTTCTGCTGCCTGTTCAATCTATTTAATTAAAATGAGCCAAAACAACACATTTCTTTTGTTTTTTAACTTAAGTTGATTAAACATAAAACGATTAGGTTGTTAACTTAATCAATTTGTGCTGGGACAATATGAAGGAATTGTGTGGAACCCAGCATTTTTTACAGTGAACATGTACACTTCCAAAATTATAGACTGTAAAAAATTCTTTCATATTGTCCCAACACAAATTGATTAAGTTCACTTAATAGTTTTTGCAAACTTAAGTGGATTGAACAAAACAATTAAGTTGTCCCAAAAGCCCTCAAAATTCTGTTGATTTAGCTCATATTAAATAAGTAATTTAAACCAACCTAGGCTCATTCCGATTATGTATCTCTGTATATATTTCTGGAGAGCACCAAATATGTTCCAGGACCTATGTTTTTAGCGGTTTTTGTTTTCGCAAATCCTCCAGAGGCCGTTGTGTACGCTTTTTCAGATCTCAAATTTCTCTTGAGAGTGCCATTTGCGCCTGCTCTTCTCGCATAAATCCATCAGAGGCTGCTGTCGACTGATTGACTGACTGTTTAACTGACCCACCCTTATCCTTCCCAAAACCCAACCGATAGTGTTTTCAAAAGCACCGATTGATTCGCTCACCGCTCACTGCCTTCCCTAAACCCAAACCATAGTGTTTTCAAAAGCAATCCAGAAAAATAAAAGCCCCCCTGATTTTTTACCACATTCTCATCCTGTTATTTACTTGTTTATTTTGTTTTTTGGATTCTGTTTTTGTCTAACGCTCTTTCTGCAACCATTTTTCACTGGACTCAAACCCTGTTATCATGATCAACTACTCTCTGTGAATCAAGTCTGCCGACACATGCAGCAAGCTACTGGTCAAAATGGTAACAGCAGGAAAGCAGTCCATACCGAGTTAACTGGTCAGCTGGTAAATGCGAACAGAAACGGCGTCATACCGCCCAATAGCGTTTGTTTTAAAGACGAAATGCAGCCATACGGTCCTCTGGCTACATAATTCACGATTTGCAGAAACGTATATTGGGCTATGTTTTCAGAATGAGCCCATGTTGATTTTAAACAAGCAGCAAAAATCATTTTTGAGTGTAAAAGCTATGAGATTTTGTGATGATTATAGGCATGATTGTTGCTATTGAATCACATTGCAAGTGCCATGTGATTTTGCCTCCAAATTCCATTTATCCACATTTCATTAAATAATCTACTTAATTAAGCCAATGTCTAGCAACACCAAGTGATTCCAATTTCAAAGGCCATTTGAGGGAAAGGTTATGGCTGCAAAAGTACACACACACACACACACACACACACACACACACACACACACACACACACACACACACACAAAACCAGTCAATACCCTTGTGGATAAAAGATGGAAGATGCATTATAGTGTGCTTTTTGTGTTGTCTTTAGTGGTGCATGACATCCTCTCCTTTCCACCCAAGGGACAGGGTTATCCCCAGTTCAATTGTGCCATAAACTGAGGCTAATAACAAGAAACGTAATAGACAGATGATGAGCCCTTTGTCAGAGAGCTGAAAGCATAGACATGTTGATTTGAGGAACATATATATGCTCTTACAAATCAATCGAAGCAGATGTGAACGAGCTTAAATCAAAGGTCACGATGCAAAAATGCATCAAGAATTCAAAAGCAAGAGACTATAAAAGACTTTTCTGAGATTATTTAACTATATATACAGTTAAAGTATGTTTGTATATTAAGTATATTTGAGAGTATGAGAGATAACTTGTGAATGCATTATAAAGAAATGAAAAGATTATTATTATTAAATCACATTATGTGATGTATATTACAACATATTGTCTTGTAATATTGTAATATTATTCTTAGCATAGTAATATAAGTATATTTCTTGCAAAATTCTGCTGAGTTTATGTAAATATATCAAAGCAATACATATCATTCATTAAATTATGTCAATGCAATTTATAATTACATTTTATATTTCAAATGTGTGACAAATTTGATGATTAATAAGAGCTTGCATGGCAAAAACTATACTAGCAATAATCATAAAAACACTATAAAAGCAAAAATACTTATAATAGCAAAAATAGCACAACTGATGGCTGTAATAGCAAAAGTAGCAAATATAATGGCTATAACAGCAACAATAGCAGCTACAATAGCAAAAATAGCAGCTATGATAGCAAACATAGCAAATATAATGGCTATAGCAGCAATAATAGAACCTATAATAGCAAAATTAGCAAATATAATAGCTACAATAGCAGAAAGAGCAGCTATATTAGCAAAATTAGCAAATATAATAGCTACAATAGCAGAAATAGCAGCTATAATAGCAAAATTGGCAAATATAATAGCTATGATAGCAAAAATAGCAGCTATGATAGCACAAATAGCAAATAGAATAGATACAATAGCAAAAATAGCAGCTATAATAGCAAATATAATAGCTACAATAGCAAAACAGCAACTATAATAACACAAATAGCAAATATAACAGCGAAAAATAGCAGCTATAATAGCACAAACAGCAAATATAATAGCTATAACAGCAAAAATAGCACCTATAATAGCAAAAATGGAAAATATAATAGCTATAATAGCAAAATAACAGCTATAATAACACAAATAGCAAATTAAATAGCTATAACAGCAAAAATAGCAGCTATAATAGCAAAATAGCAATTATAATAGCTATGATGGCAAAAATAGCAGTTATAATAGCAAATATAATAGTTATAATAGCAAAATAGCAGCTTTATTAGAAAAAAGGGAGAATAAAATAGCTATAATAGCAAATATACTAGCTACGATATCAGAAATAGCAGCTATAATAGCAAAAAAAGCTAATATAATAGTTATAATAGCCACAATAGCAGCTATAATAGCACAGAAAGCAAATATAATAGCTTTAATAGCATAAATAGCTGTTATAATAGCAAATATTATGGCAAAATAGGCAAATGTAATAGCAAAAGTAGCACATATAATAGCTACAATAGCAAAAAAGCAGCTAAAAAAGCACAATATGCAAATATAATAGCTACAATAGCAAAAATAGCAGCTATAATAGCAAATATAATTGCAAAAATGGCAAATATAATAGCAAAATAGCAACTATAATAGTTATGAGAGCAAAAATAGCAGCTATATTAGCAAAATAGCAAATATAATAGCTACAACAGCAAACAAAATCATTAACAGAACATGGATTTTCTAATGTTTTAATAATGAAACAAATCATGAAGATATTTTGTAACTGGAATTCATGGCAATCAAATCCAAAAATAAGATTGATGAATGTGCTGACAGCTCCAAAGAAATGCAGACGCTTCTTAAAAACGTCACATCACATCTGAAACGCCTTTGACCCCTTACCAGTTTCTGATAAAAACCACTTCCAGTATCCCACTGGAATCTCCACTTGTCTTTTCGCATTAGTCTGTAATGACTCAGGTATGAACAAGTATCTGCTATAAATGACAGCAAGCCACTGGAGAATGGACAACAAACTTGCTTACTCATTCACAGCCCGCAGTCAATTTAAAAGCTTAAATCCTTCCAGCAACTTTGAAAATCAAGGCAGATCTTGCCAATCTATTGAAATATGCCAAGGCAGTGTTTTGTCCGCATGACTATTGAAGGTATTGAAATCAGCGCTGGTCAAAAAAAGAGTAAGTGTGACTCAGTCTTAATGAAATCTAAAGAGCAGGGTTGATGTTGATGCTTGATGCTGCATAAATTATTATCCTGTAATATTATTTCATTAATAATGTATGTGTATGTATGATGATCTAAAGATGTAAAATGAGAGAATCAGTGCTTAAATAATGAACTAAAAATGACTAAGCAAAATATGAGTCAAAAGGTCATAAGTTCACTAGTTCATCAACAATTAATACTGAAATCCTATGCTTTCTTTTTTGTTGAGACCTTACCTTTTTTGTAGATTTAACCCCCTCCCCTTTATTTTTTATTTCTTTATTTATCTATTTCTTTATTTATGTCTATTTATTTATTTTATTTGTTCTTATTTTATTTCTGTTTTATTCTTATTTTGTTTCTTTTTAATTTAATTTAATTTCTTATTTTATTAATGAATCTTTTATTAATACATAATTTTTTATCTATTTATTTATTCTTAATTTTTTATTTATTTATTTTATTGTTTTTATTTATTCTTATTTCATTTAATTATTTTTATTTATTCCTATTTTATTTATTTATATATTTCTATTTTATTAATATATTTTTATTCTTATTTTTATTATTCTTATTTTATTAATAAATACATTTTTATCTATCTATTAATTAATTTATTTATGCTTATGTATTTATTTTTTATTTATTCTTATTTAATTCTTATTTATTTATTTATTCTTAATTAATTTATTGATTTATTCCTATTTTATTAATTAGTTTATTTATTTTTTATTATTCTTATTTTATTCATATTTTTATAATTAATTAATTAATTAATTAATTTTTATATATTTATTCTTATTTGTTTTATTTATATATTTATTCTTATTTTATTTATTCTTTTATTTATTTAATTATTTATTTTTTTATTTATTCTTAATTTTTTCTTTATTTAATTTTCTTTAAATATTCCCTATTTTATTTATTTATTTATTCTTATTTCACTCATTTATTCTTTTTAATTTATTTTTAAGCCTTATTTTTAATTATTTTTTATTTATTCTTATTTTAATAATAATTGTCATTTATTTATTTATTTGTTTATTCTTATTTTATTTATTTATTCTTTTGTTTATTTGTTTTTTATTTATTTTTATTTATTTATTTTATTTATTCTTAATTAATTAATTTATTCTTATTTCATTTGTTTTATTTTGTTTTTTATTCTTATTTTAAGTATTTATTCTTATTTCATGTATTTATTCAAACATTATTTATTTATTTATGTATTTATTTTTTATATGTGGGGTAAATTGTGTAGGGCAATGATAAGTGTGATGTCTTGATATAATTAATAGTGATGATAGTGATGTTTTGCACAATTATATTCAATTATTACTATGGATGTTTCAAGACAGCAGATTGTACTATTTTTCCACATGTGTCATGTAATAAAAAAAGAATAACACTTTTTTATTTTTCTTAATGCTAGTCATGTCAGTATTTTAAAAAGCCTTCTACAGCTCCTTTTAAGCCAAATAGAAAAAAAAAATTAAGGAAACGGATCAATGAGAGAATGGATCAATACTAATGACGTTATTGACGGGACCTCCCTCTTTAAATTCTTCAGTAATTACTAAGACTGTTAATAATGGAGCAACCATACGCAACACTACAAACAACAGCAGCAAATGCAATTACTCCAGTGGGCGCCCACCCATATGTTAAAACAGATTAAAGCAACAGAACATCCGGAAAATAGCATTCAAAATCAGTCACTCAATTTTTGCTTCAAACCCATATGACTGACTTTCTTCCGGCGAACACAAAGGGAATTTTATAGATTGTGCTGATGTGGATCCATATGGTAGCCTTGTGTGAGGAACAGACTGAAACTGAATGAAATATTTATGCTTTCGGTTTGAAAGCAAGTCAACAAATGAATTATAACAGCATGGAAATGTGCAACCAGCACAACAGTACACACAAAAAGAGCAAGTGATCAGAACAAGAAATACTGTAAAAATTTACTTTGCTTTAAAAAAGTGAGTAAAACCATTGCACCAAAATCCAATAATTAAAATATTATTCAGTCCGTTAGTTTTAAGAATATCTATAAGCTACTGTGCTTGTGAAGCCAAACCTTGTAAAGTTTGTCACTTCCTCCTAAATGGATCAACAATTTTTTTCACATCGCCTCTTACTTCAGGTTCTCATCAAATCTTCTGCCCAATCAAATGCTCTCTAGTATCTGACATGCCCCGCCCCCTTCAAGACACTTCTCATTTGCTTTTCATTTAATGTGCTTGAGCTCGACCACTCTCATTGGCAGAGCTATAATAAATCGAAAAGCTATTGGCTGTTTTTTAAAAGAGGAGGAGCTATTCTAGGTTTCATTTTTCAGTTGAGATTGTGTCAAACATCAAGTAAAAATTGCACATTTCAAAGCACTTCACGGGACCTTAAAAACCGCACCGTATTACTTTTTTGGTACTCTGCAAAAACCTAGCACAGCAAAAGTGTACCAAACGGCAGAGCTAGATGCGCAACTGAACACTATTGGTTTGCAGAGATACGTCACTCGCTCGTAGACAAGCCAGAATGACAGTAAAAGAACCAACATGTTTTAAATACACAGCCGAGAAATTAAACCGTAATAATATATACATGTAATAACGAGCCATGGTGGACCTGAGCTCAAACAAATCTTGTTGTCGTCTTGATGAACAGCAAAGAAGCCAAGAATAAGAGCGGAATCTGTCCTGTGCCCCGCAGTTTTTCACAAGCCATCTAAAGCGTGATCGGTTTAGCTTTCTCGTTTGTTCTCACCGCACGTCTATATTTGAAATAACAAACTTCTTGAGCTGATGATAACAGTGAGATTGTCATTATTGAAGTGCTTCTTAAATCCGATCCTTTTGGAAACGAACAAACGCCAGAGTGACGCGCGAACAATCAAAAGAGAAGCTGGAAAAAACAAAGGAGCAAATGATTCTTTCAGCAACCTAAAACATGAACTAACTGCCATGTTTAACTATTATCATCACCTTTTGGACTATTATGAACTGGGAATGATGGAATTAACCAGAGGTTACATTTGCTGCTGAAGATAAAGATACAGATGAGAGGTTTGCACTGACTCTGGGCTATATGTTGCATGTTGTTTTGAAGCCAATTAAGGACTAAATGTCTGCTGTGTGTAGTTTTTCTGTAATTGGTATGATATCAGAGACTGTAAGGATCTGTTTGTGTTCATATATGTTGCATTTATTTATTTATTTTATGTAATCGCAGATGTTACAGTAGACTATTTCTACTGTAGAAATACAGTAGAAATACGTGGTGAATTTACATGGGTAAATACATACTGTATTTATAAGGTATAATTCACTCAAAAATATAATTTTTGTCTTCATATAATTCTGTATTCGTGGCCGGGAAATCACATGTAACGTGTGCTGCTGACCGTGAGCTGTTACCACAGAGAGGGTGGGCGCGTGCCCTACTTTATGATAGACGTGCGCGAAGTATGAACAGAAAATTAAACCGCAAGCATGCACATCATTTAAAAAATCACATCGCATTTTAGAGTTATGATTGCGACAAGCATTTGATATGTTTTTTTCTTTCATAGCGAACACACAGCGGTGCATGAAAATAAATGTTTACAGTGTCAGTATAACTACTTTAGCCTATATAATGTTGATTTTACCTGTGAATAAAATGGTCTAATAATGTTGTCAATGACAGATCGCAAGCATAAGCCTATATCTCAAACATAAATCAACATCAGAATTATTATAAGCAGATTAAAATTGTTTATAGAAACCAGTAGACCTGCATATTATATTATTATTGTTCTTTTACCATATGTTTGAGAAAAAAACAATAATAATTGGCAACTCATATTAACCTTTATTATACATCTACAGTATCATGGGAAAATCGTTATCTTTAAGCAAATAAATCGCGATTCTCATTTTAGCCAGAATTGTCCAGCTCTACTTAATTGGTTTGTTGCAATCGGTTTCCTCAAACGTTTTGAGTTGCATTACCTTTTTTTTTTTTTTTTTTTACAGTGTACTAATTTAATTTATATAAAAACGTGTGGTTTTTAAGGAAAACGAGCCCCTAAACCCCTCCTTCAAACATACCTCCAATTGGAGGATGAGTAAATCGTACTAAATGAGACCGTTCAAATTAATATTAATCATCTATTACATTAAAAAGTTACAAACTGGCATGGTTTCACATAGGCTACACTCTCAGGATTTAGTATGGTAATGTATATGGCAATGTTGATGTATTTGGTCTTGGTGGTATAGATCTGCTACGCTGCTGCTGCTGCTGCTTTGATCATTATGGCAGAGCAAGTACCGAGACTTGCTACTGCCAGTATATGCACAGACACGCTGCTGCTGCAAACATAATCCATATGTAACCCCCCGTAGCAGATCTAAACACAGGTGGAGCTGGGGTGGAGGAGGGTCTCCGAAAGCTTTAAATGACGTGGAGCCTTTAAACTGACGAGGAGCAAGCTCATTGGCAGGAGCAATCTCCTGCACCATGTGGGTAATGATGCAGTAGCAGATTAGGTCAACCTATCAGCCTGCGCACGCAGAAATAGCAGAATTTCACGTGTATTTCACTCAGTTTAGTATAATATGATGCAAATCGTAAGAGACTGATCTAACAAATGCATCAAATTTTGCCATTGACCTAACAAATACACTGTAAAAAATGCAGTGTTCCACACAACTTGTCCATGCAATCCCAACACAAATCAATTAAGTTGACTTAACAAATTGCAAGCTTTGAACGTAAAACAATTAAGATTTTCAGCTTATTTTAAATAAGTAGTTTGAACAAGCAGCAAAAATCTATTTAATTTGAGTGTATTTGGCATGAAATTATATTGCTTTGACTTAACAAATTGTCAGTGGATTGAACGCAAAACAATTGAGTTGCGCCAAAAGATGAAAATAATTTGTTTTTTCAGCTTATTTTAAATAAGTAGTTTAAACAAGCAGCAAAAGTCTATGTAATTTGAGTGTATATGGCATGAAATTGTGTTGCCTTGATGCCATAAATGATAATAAATGATGCCAGATTATTATTTTTTTGGACCATTTGTGTCAGAGAAACTATAAAAGAACATGTCAAACTACAAAAAGTAATTTCTTTTGTTAATAAAGTACCCTGATGGTGTGTCCTGTACTGCTTTTCTCAATCTACAGCAGGTTTTATTTGAATCGTACACTCTCAGTCTGAGAAGATGCATACATAAATCATCTTTCTATCGCATTGTTCTTCTCACAAACATAGTGTGACCAATGTGGCCCCATTTGCAAACAAATGACCCAAAAGAGTCATCGGCCTGACTCTGAATTGGTCAACAATGAGTTTGAATCAGCTTAAGGACTCAGTGAATAAATCAGCAACAATTTGAATGCACATTCATATGTTATCGCTTCTGATTAAATTATTATTCATTACTAGCTGATCTCTTAATGGAATCATTAAGGAATATGTACGGAAATTGTGAACTGTTCTTATTACTAATCAAATAAAACCAGCAGAAACTAGTCTAAAGTAGCTATTTCCAGTGGTCAGTGAATATGATGGCCTGCAGGGGTCGCTGTGCAACTCTGATATCCTCAGCATGCTTCATATTTGTGTTGGAAATGATTAAACATAAACATGTAAAAAGGAAACGCATTATTCTGACCTCTTTGTATTAAAATATGAATGTTAACATAATATCATATAATAAACGACTAAAAATGGGTAAAACAGTGGCATATTGGTCAGTTATAACTGTATTATGGAGCTATGCTGTTTTTTTTAATATAATATTTGTTTTTCTAAATATGCCTGACAGGATGTTTTGGCATATACAGTTGAAGCCAGAATTATTAGCTCCCCTTTTAATTTTTTTCTTTTTTAAATATTTTCCAAATGATGTTTAACAGAGCAAGGAAATTTTCACAGTATGTATGATAATATTTTTTCTTCTGGAGAAAGTCTTATTTGTTTTATTTTGGCTTGAATAAAAGCAGTTTTTAATTTTTTAAACACCATTTTAAGGTCAATATTATTAGCTTTTTTAAGCTATATTTTGTTTCGATAGTCTACAGAACAAATATCGGTATACAATACGAACATCTGGAAATATACAATATACACAGCGGAATGAACCGCCAACTTATCCAGCATATGTTTTATGCAGCCTTTGCAGCTGCAACCCATCACTGGGAAACACCCACACATACTCATTCACACACATACACTATAGACAGTTTAGCTTGCCCAATTCACCTTTAGACTGTGGAGAAAACCGGAGCACCCGGAGGAAACCCACATGAATACGGGGAGAACATGCAGTCGAGGCTCGAACCAGCGACCTTCTTGCTGTGATGCGACAGCACTATCCACTGCGCCGCCCAAATCATGTTATAGTTATTATTATTTTTGCTCATTCTGCCTATGGATTGCTTGGCCCCGTTATTGCTGCTTGCAGCTATATTTATTGCTATTGTCATTATTAATTATATATTTAATTATTTAAACACTAATCTATTGAAAAAATTTAAAATAACAATAATGTTCGAAAATATAATTAAATTTGGATCTTTCTAATGCTTTAAACACCCTTTTTGATGTATGACACACTAATGCTAGCAGATAGACATCAGATCATTCAAGCTGTGGATGGATGGTGGATAAAAACTAAGGATAATTACACCGCCATATAAATACATGCTAGTTATGCAAAGAAGGATTAACATCATATCAGAAACCTTGCTTTACTTTAATATGAGAAGCTTAATCTGAAGTTTAAGTAAAAAAAAAAAACAGATGACATGCTCATTTGCATATAGCTATAGGCCGCGAGCAGACACACGTCTGCTAAATCTGATTTACAAAGAATCCATAAGCCCCTCAACTAGACCAGGACACTAAACTGGTCTAACTTTCACACACACTGCTCGTCTATATCAGTTACCACAGTTTAAAAAATCAAAAATATGCTCCGGTTTTCCCCACGGGCCAAAAACATGTGCTATAGGTGAACTGAATGGACTAAAAGGGCCGTATGTACAGTTAAAGTGAATTATTAGCCCCCCTTTAACTTTTTTTTTTCTTTTTTAAATATTTCCCAAATGATGTTTAACCAGGGGCGGACTGTAGCCACATCAGCCCACATTATCACACCCACACAGCCCCACCCTCGGACACGCATATTCACTACTTTTATTGGTGTATATGGTAAAATAATATAAGCAGTACCATATGTAATAGATGTTTAATAGATATTTATTTTGTGTTTGGACTTGTGTCTGAAACCGGGACGAAACCCACACGAACATGCAAACTCTACACAGAAACACCAATGACCCAGCCGAGGCTCGAACCATTGACCTTTTTGCTGTGAGCGCTACCCATTGTGCTGTCCCCTTTTGAAACTATTTCAGTTCATTTTATGCATTTGGCAGCATCTGATTTTAGAGCAATTTTTAAGTTTCTCTGAGCTTTTTGGCACCGCCTTTCCTTTTTTTACGGTCCATCTCTGACAATTAGCTTGTGTTGCACCTAATGTTTGTTTGACATTCTTGCCAGATTTTGATTATGTCCGCGTAATCTCTGATTGGGTCGGCCCATCTCGAAACCAGCTGGCCATTGCCGATTGGGCCAATGCTTCACATTTATTATCATCATTATTATCATCATCATAATATTCACATCTTGCAAGAAACAAAAACTGCCTGTATGTAAAAGCAATACTTATAAAAATATTTAATAAAAAATAGCATACCGGCCCACATTTAAAAAATGGTCCAGCCCTTCTGGCATTTGCCAGATGGCCAGTCCGCCCTTGTGTATAACAGAGCAAGGAAATTTTCACAGTATGTCTGATAATATTTTTTCTTCTGGAGAAAGTCTAATTGGTTTTATTTCGGCTAGAATAAAATCAGTTATTAATTTTTAAACACTATTTTAAGGTCAATATTATTAGCCCCTTTAAGCTATATTTTTCGGTAGTCTACAGAACAAACCATCGTTATACAATAACTAGCCTAATTACCCTCACCTGCCTAGTTCACCTAATTAACCTAGTTAATCCTTTAAATGTCACTTTAAGGTGTATAGAAGTGTCTTGAAAAATATCTAGTCAAGTATTATTTACTGTCATCATGGCAAAGATAAAATAAATCAGCTATTAGAGATTAGTTATTAAATCTATTATGTTTAGAAATGTGCTGAATGTGTGTGAATGTGAGAGTGTATAGTGGTTTCCTAGTACTAGGTTGTAGCTGGAAAGCCATCGGCTTTGTAAAACATATGCTAGAATAATTGGCGGTTCATTCCGCTGTGGCGACCCCTGATAAACTGAATGAAACTGCCCCTTTTAGACTTTGGTGATCAGCTACCACAGTTAAAGGTCACAAACGAATCCACACACACACAAACACTGTAGTTTTATAAGTGGAAGCATGTCTTCAGTAATCTCTGAACATCCTCTCTCTTGCACGATCTACCTGCTGAGCCTTTTATATGCAAAACCAAATCAGTTTTAGCTCCAGTCCAAGTGTCAGTGCTCAAAATTCATTTTAGGATATTAGCAAGCAGTTTTACCAAATTCCAGCGCATCAGCAAATCTACCCCGGCGCTCAATTAGTGCAATAACCTCACAACCGATTTGATTACACCTTCATTTATCTTCTAACAAAACGTCTTTATGATGCGTCTCATTTATCCTCCATCTGCTGATATGGTACCTGTGGCTGCTGATCCCCCCACTACCTCCTCTTCCAATTCCACCTAATCTGAGATTTTGGGAAAATTCCACCTCGGTCTCTATCCCTGCTGCAGTTTCATTCCCGCAGCGCTTCATTCTTCCCTCGTCCCCACTGACACAGCCACATCCGTGACCTATCCTGACCCGACTGTTGCATCTGTTGTTGGGCTGCGGCCAGCTTCACATATGTGCTCGTATTTTCCACTCTCTCTCTCTCCGCCACTTATTATCTACCTGTTCCGGCCCCGTCGGCTGACAAGACACCTACTGAGTTCACTTTCCCCATGAGCTCAGCTCTTGCTGCAGTCAGCTGTAGCATTGCTCGCTGCTTATCATTCTGATACTTTCTCTGTGTGTGTCGCGTCGGCTACCGGGGTTCCCTGCCTCTATTCCATCTGTCCAGAGAATTAATCCCCCACACGCTCAAAATTTCCAGCATCTAACAGGTTTTCAGCTTTGAAGGAAATCACTAATCAATCTGTTTTAATGAGGATCTATTATGCCTGTTATTTTACAAGATGTAAAATAAGTCTCTGATAGTGTCCACAGAATGTCTGTGGTAATTCTCAGCTCGAAATACCACACAAATAATAATGTTTTCATCTACCCTTTTAGGCTTTGATCCTAATTGTGACATTTTGGTGACTGTCGCTTTAAATTCAAATGAGATTGTGCTCTTTTTGAAAGAGGGCGGAGCTACAAATATGTTGCATATGTGTCAGCATAGGGGCAGATTCAAAAACCAGAGTAACCTTTTATGCTAATGAGGGAGAGATCATCACTAATGGGCGGGGCTTTCCCCCTCTGATGACACGTACAAAAGAAGTAAGTCAACCGAAGTGTTTCTTCAGATAGTTTTTATAAAAGTGTGATTACAAGAAATAAAATGAATGCATATTTACCATTAGAAGCTGGCTATATTCACACACTTTTTCCACACAGCTATTTAAACCTCTTATGAAAGTGACTTTTGCGTAATAGGTCCCCTTTAAAACATTATATTTAGGGGTAAATAAGGCCAAAGTGATTTAGGCAATACTTCTGTAGACAAAAAAAAAACATATATATTGACAATCTGTCTTATACAGCACTCACTTTCTGTCTCCATTTAGCAAGTGTGCTCACTCAAGAAACCTTTTAAGTTCATTAGATTAAGTACTATGCTTCCTCTGGTCCGTTGAGGACCTGATTGAGGTGCGTCTGTGCTAGTCAAATCTCTAAATAAACTGCAGCATAACATGACTCGTTTTGGTCACACTTTATTTTAATGTACAATTCACGCTACTAACAAACCATTTTCTAATTAAACTACTAATTAGCTGCTTAATAATTGTTAGTAGGTAATAGCTGGGTTTAGGGATGTCAAATAAGAGCATACTTGATGAATGGTAATTAAAAGGTAATATCTTAATAGGCAGGTATAAATGCAGTAGTAAATGGTATGAATTGTTGCTTAAACTACCGTGTTACATTGAAATTTACATAAATCTACTGATAATGTGCAATTTACGCTATTAACAGACCAATAACCAACACTTTTTGCTTAATAAACTTCTAATTAGTAGTGATGTGACGTTGTGCGCCGAGGCTTCGAACCATGTATCAAAAAAACGATACATCTCGCAGTGAAGCAGTGTACTGGAGCTTGATTCGTTTTGCCATCATCACGTGATCAGTGATGTCCGAAGCTTCATTTTCGCTTATACCCACTTGACTGCTTCGAATTTTGATTCAAAGGTTTAAACACCCTCATAGTAAAGTGTATAGCAAAAGATTAGGCGTCGATTACATACATTTGTACTGTTTCAAAGCACTGCACCTGTCTCACACCAGTAATTAAACTAAAATACAATAGTAATTTTTAATAAAAAGGTTTTGAACCATACTAAAGTGTATTAGCGTATTTTTTTTACAACTATCTTTAAAGGAAACCAGTATTGTGTTTAACAGAGACTATCTGGCGAGTGCGCCTCTGAAGCATCATTTACATAGCCTCCTCCTAGAGCACTTGCCTCCCATACAGGAATCGCTGGTTCGATCCCCGCATGGAGCAGGACTTATTGTATTATGATAAACTTTTGAATACCTTGGATTTTACTACAGTCATCAGTTGTGTAATGTAATATATCTTGTGTAAAAACTACAGTAATTGAGTAGTTTGTGTATATTGCTGTTGTTGTATTACTACATGAATGAGTTGGTCAGTTGTGAACATTTGACATTATGGCAACACAGTGCTTTCCCACACTTTAACCAGAAGAGGTCCTCACCGAGCTCTGATTTAGAAAGCTTCGAGTAACGAACCTTTTTCCGATACAATTGAGTCGAGCGCTTCACTGGTTCAGAAAGCTTCATTTCACCATCACTACTAATTAGCAGGTGATAGTTGGGCTTAGGGATTGGATTAGGGATGTCAAATAAGATCATACTATATAAGTGCTAATAAGCAGGTAATAGTTTAGTAATAAGCAGGTAATAATCCAGAACTAATTATGCAAATTGTTACTTAAACTAAAGTGTTACATTGTTATTTATATAAATCTACTGATAATGTAAAATTTACGCTATTAACAGACCATTAAGTAAGACTTTTAGCTCAATAAACTACTAATTAGCAGGTAGACGTTGGGTTTAGGTATTGGATTAGCGATGCAAAATAAGATCATACTATATAAGTGCTGGGCGACACGGTGGCACAGTAGGTAGTGATGTCACCTCACAGCAAGAAGGTCGCTGGTTCGAGCCTCGGCTGGGTCAGTTGGTGTTTCTGTGTGGAGTTTGCATGTTCTCCCCCGGTTTGCGTGGGTTTCCTCCGGGTGCTCCGGTTTCCCCCACAAGTCCAAAGACATGCACTATAGGTGAATTCGGTAAGCAGAAATACAGACATACAAGTCTGTAGTGTATGTGTGTGAATAAAAGTGTATGGTTGTTTCCCAAGAATGGGTTGCAGCTGGAAGAGCATCCTCTGCGTAAAACATGTGCTGGATAAGTTGGCGGTTCATTCCACTGTGTCGACCCCAGATTAACAAAGGGACTAAGCCGAAAAGAAAATGAATGAATCAATATATAAGTGCTATTAAACTATTACTATTTCAATAATCGGCAGATAATAAGCCAGTGGTAAATAGTGTGAATTGTTACTTAAAAGTTACTTAAAAATTGTTACTTAATTGTTACTTTAAAGTGTCACATTGTTTTTATGTAAATCTACTGATATGCTGTAGCAAAGATGGCTTGGACATAAACACAGGTGCAAACATCAAAAAGAGGTCATATCTGCATTGTTTTTCTTTATTTTATATTCAAATAATTTCTTAATTTTTTTTCAAAATGTATCATATATGTCTAATACAAAATGGCTTTTATTTAATTTTTTAAATGCTTTTATTTATTTATTTATATTATTATTTTTTTATTTATTTGCAGCACAATAACTGGAAGAAATGCAGTTTCTGAAATTGATTTTACTTTAATGGACATTCAGTCTATAGTCAGATTAGTGCGGCTGATTATATTGTCTTCTATTAGCACTTGTTTAGTATCACTTAACACAATGTGTCTGACCTCTCCTTTTCTGGACAAATCTGGGCAAGATACAGTGTGTGATGTCACATAATCTTTGCCTTCCTGGCGCTTCTGAGTAAATTAAATATTAGGTTGCCAGTTTCAGGTCAGATCACACCTGCGTTTCTATCAGGATATCCAGTGCGATCTGACGAGGAAACGTAACGTGTTTTGTGTATTGTCAGAAAATGTATACAATTTCATCCGATTTAATTAATATGGAAACACCTCCAAACACATAAGCCTTCCTTTTATTTGAGGATTAGCTAATCATACTAGAATGCACCAATGAGAATGCTAAACTGAATACGAATTAGCCACTAAATCGCATGATATCGCTTCATTTTAATTGTAAAACATAGTCAGAAAAAAACGTATCACTCAACAACAGCCAATGTCTGCAAGCCAGGCTCATTGCGGAAACGTACCCATGTCTACATTCCCGGGGACAGTGAAATACATGACCAGAGGTACTTCTGCTCGAAGTTTTTGTTTTTGCAAATCCACCAGAGGTCGCTGTGTACACTTTTTGATAATTTCAAATTTGTCTTGCGCGTCCTCTTCTCGTATAAGCTAAGGTTTTCTCTCATCAAAACACACGTGCGGCTGATGATGTGTGAATAAAAGTGACTTGATTTGATTTGATTTGATTTATAAATCCAGCAGAGGGTGCAATATACAATTCAGCTGACCAGGCCAGCTTGCTGTCAACAAATTGACCCACCCACCCACGTCCATAAACCCAACCGATAGTGTTTGCAGCAGCAATCCAGAATAAGAAAAGCCGTCGAGGCCGCGTGATTTCACCACGTTTTCAGCCTGTTGTTTATTTATTTGATTTGATTTATTTTGCTTTTGGTTTGTCATATGCAACGGGCTACTGGGTAAACTAGTAACACCAGAAAGTCTATCCACATGGAGGTAATGGGTCAGCTGGTAGCACAAAAAGAAACAGAAGCCGTGGGCGGGCACCAGGGGTAATTTTAGGATTTTGATTTTAGGGGGGCTCAGCTCCTTATGAGGCTTTTATATATATATATATATATATATATATATATATATATATATATATATATATATATATATATATATATATATATATATATATATATATATATATATATATATTATTATTAAGTCTAATATTACATTTATTAATACATTTATTAGTAATACACTTAAAATGTTTGTCTAATATAGAAGGGTTTTACGCTAAACTAGCAGTATTCCACTGTATTCTGTAGATAGGCAAAGCCATTTGAGTTCTGAATGAGCCAAATAGGCTCAAAAAAAGGAAAAACCACTTTCTATATTCAAGTATATTTTTGTTTCCATGTATTAAATAAATAAACTGCTGCTTTTCTAATTAAATGGCATAAATATAAATATATATTTTTCAACGTACAGGCTAACACACGTCATGATCAGGATTATATGGTCGCTCCTTTTGAAATACAAATAAACAAATGTTAAAAAAACATTTTTTCGCAAGACGAAACAGTCGTGGGGATGAGCTGAACACCAAGGAAGCCCGATTGCTCCTCCATGACTTTGGGGTACAAATGAAACAAGTGTATCTGTAGCAAAAAATAAGCAAATATTATATAAAAATATCGATTAAGACACACTTGTTCTCTTGCTCTGCACAGCTGAGGTTTGATCAAATGAAAAACAAAAGCTGGGGAGGAGCCGAATTCTGCCGCCGTTTTCATATCAAATTTAAAGGAGACCGACAGGATCATTTAGTTACTTATCGCAAAAGTTTTAGGAGGCTGAGTAGAAAAATAGGGAGGCTACAGCCTCCCTAAAATAGACCTAGCAACGCCTATGATTTGTGCTCTCCAAAAATGTAGACAGGGGTACATATCCACAATGAGCCTGTGTTGCATGTCTTCCAACACCAATATTAATTGGGGTCTTAATTAGTTAGTTCTTATTTATGTGCATACAATTTTCAAGCTGTTCTGCTTTCTTGTTTGATGCGCTCAACATCAAATAAATATATGCTAGCAACATTCTTGCTCATTCATTAGGCAACTATAACTGAAATTTACAAAACATTCCTGCAAGCCATGTCCTAAATTCAACTGATTGAGAAAAGTTCAACAGTGCGGTCATATGATTAAACATGAGGTTTTGATATTCAGCTTAGCATTTAATATTCTCTATGCATTAATATTTCAAACATGGAGCCCAAACTAACAAGCTTCGACATCCAGGAATATCTTGTTACCAATTCTGACTTATTCCGGCTTTTAGCAGGAGTCTGGCGAAAAGTGTCTACACGACAGGCTGACATGTTCCTCATCTGACTTCTTTCTGAAGTTATCATTCGCTCAGAAATGCTGTCTTCATTTATTTGAGCCTCGCTTTTTTTGGCTTTGGAACATAAAACCAGCACTGACAAATGCCTCATTATGTTTTGCCAATTTATTTTAGAAGTCTTAAACATGAGTTCACCCCTGAAGCCTGTTAGCTGAGAGGCAGGAAAAGACAGAGAGAAAGGCTGAGAGACACAGACGTTCAACCTTGCCCCTCTCAAGGACATTACAGGGCACAGTGAAGCACAGTAATGTGTTGTGCATCTTCAGAATCAGCTTTTTGATCCAAATAAAACACTTTTTAATTACATTTATTGCCTGCTTGCTCTGTACCGCTTCCAAATGCTGACATAAAATGTGTCTGCTTTTCAAAAGACGCAGTCATCATGTGAAAATACTTCCTTGCTGTAAATTTTTCGGATATAGAACTATCAGTTTAGTGTTACGCATAATATTGGATCGCAGATCTCAAAATATTATGCATCTCGTACAGGGGTGCATTTACGAAAACCATCGTTAGCCAACTAAGGTCGCAAGTTCGGTTGTTACAAAACGTAGTTTGTTGATTTGCCGTTTCCCAAATCCGTCTTTCCAATGAACTTGTATGTTTGCAACTACACCTCTGGAGCTGTAGTTAGAAACATAGTTCCTGGTTGTGTTCTATTCAGTGATTCCCCCTATGCCCTATTCATTTAGAACATTCTAACATTAAAAAAAAGCGTTAAGGTCATCTCTCTTAGATGTAATTTGCTTTCAAAGTATTTTTACAGTTCAGTTTTAGCGATCTTCATCTTTACAATTGCGGTGCCTTCACAGTGCACTTTGAAAACATTGATGTCATTTTGAACACAGCCGTGGCTGATGATGAAAGCTTTAGGTGACCTATTATTTAAAAGCGGAATTTACATTACATCTCCAAAGCTTGTGAAAACAAAAAACATAGCATACGCTAATGCTTTTAATTTATAGTAGGTTATTTATTAAGTATCTGTACTGTATATGACACAAGCCTGTTGGTTAGAACAGTGGTTCTCAAACTGTGGTACGTGTACCACTAGTGCTACGCAGGCTTCCTTCTAGTGGTATGTGGAGGAATTAAATGTCAAATGTAAATGCTACATATATTTAAAAATCTTTCAAAAATTATTTTATATATGAATATGAGGACATATAGCCTATTTTTATGAGGTCCAGGCAACATTTGTAGGTGTTGATAAATAGGCTACTACATGTTAATACTTTACATTTAAGTACAGATTTTTGTTCCTAGCTTTTAAAAACAGTAACCTGTCATTTTTAACGTTTAAAAGCAAATTTTAATATAAATGTTTGGTGTGTTATAAACGTGTTTGGTTTGTTTTTGTTATTTTTATTTATTTATTTTTTAAATATAGTGTTAATATTCAACTATTTATAATGTTTAAAGTGGCTGACAAAAATAAATAGGAATTTAAACAATAAAACAGTAGGAATTAATCTGCCTATTTTTGGAAATGTACAGAGTTGTAGCTGCTTTCCTGGGCCTACTAGGCTACTCTATTTCAATGCTGCTCATTATGGTGGTACTTGAAGAGACAATTTTTTTTCCGAGGTGGTAATTGATGAAAAGAGTTTGATAACTACTGGGTTACAACATTTCTGCAGTGGTTTACATGTGTCAAATTAAGTAAGTAGACTTTTCAAAAAATAAAAACTAAATAAACAATATCCTACTTAATAATAATAATAATAATAATAATCATCATCATCATCATTATTATTAATGTTACTGTTATTAAAGTATTAATTGATTTTTTTTTCATTTCCTAATAAATATAAAGTTTAATTTCTTAATTAATAGCCTCATTGTTTATTTCTTTATATGATTTATATATGAGACCAGCATGCGTGTTAGCTTTTTGTAAGTGATTTTATGTTTTGGAATAGAATATTAAATATGTGACATATACATATATTTCAATTAATATGGAAAATGAGTGCATGTCTTTATCAAAACTGATAATGGATTTTATTTTAAATGCGCGTGCGTGTAAAACAATATAGTTTGCACAAAGAAATTATGGGGTTCTTCTCTAAAGAAGTTGTTGCTCCGCCCCAGTTAGAGCTTTATTATAGGCGTTTTACGATATAACTAACGTGATTTAAACGGATCTGCGATAAAGAAACTTTTGTTTTTGAACTTTTGGTTTTGGGAAACATCCATAACTACGTCGTTCTTTCCCCAAACGATGCATCGTACTATGATAGTTCAGTCACGAGGTGCATCGTTGTTTAGGAAACTCACCACAGATCCATATTAGATGTTTGCATCAGAAACATATATTAGTGGAGATGCCGTCATAAAAATCCCTTTTAATGCTTTTTACTTAAAATTAGTTGAAACAGCACAATTATTAGGTTTTTTTGGCAACAACTTAATTGTTTTATGTCCAATCCACTTGAACTTGTAAAAATGAACTTAATAGATTTGTGTTGAGCCAACATGAAGGATTTGTGTAGAACCCAGCATTTTTGTAGGGTAGTTTTATAGTGTAATATAGTTATAAGGTTATAATTAATATATGTTGATACCTGACAAACCCAATAAACATGGCAACAAAAATGATCAAAGAAGGCATGACTTTTTGCGACAGAGCAGGCTGGATGGGGAACGTTTGCCTCTTATATATTTTTGGCTATATTTCAGCTATAACATTTATTGAAACATCAAAACGCTCATAAAAACATCTATATTTATGCTAATATCTGTTTTAATTGTTATATATATATATATATATATATATATATATATATATATATATATATATATATATATATATATATATATAGTTGAAGTCAGAATTATTAGCCACCCTGAATTAATTGCCACCCTGTTTAGTTTTTTCCCCAATTTCTGTTTAATTGAGAGAAGATTTTTTTTCAACACATTCTAAACATAATAGTTATAACAACTCATCTCTAATAACTGTTTTATTTTATCTTTACCATAAGGACAGTAAATAATATTTTACTAGATCTTTTTCAAGACACTTCTATATATCTTGAAGTGACATTTAAAGGCTTAATAATAAGGTTAACTAGGCAGGTTAGGGTAATTAGGCAAGTTATTGTATAACGATGGTTTGTTCTTGAGACCATCGAAAAAAAAAATTAGCTTAAAGGGGCTATTAATTTAGTCCCTAAAATGTTTTTAAAAATAAAAATAAAAACTGCTTTTATTCTAGCCAAAAGAAAACAAATAAAGCTTTCTCCAGAAGAACAAATATTATCAGACAAATTGTGAAAATTTCCTTGCTCTATTTAACATCGTTTAGAAAATATTCAAAAAAGATATATATATATATATATATATATATATATATATATATATATATATATATATATATATATATATATATATACATATAATTAAATATATACTTAATGCAATAGTGCCATTTTCTCCTGCATGACTCCATAGCTTTATTATGTACACCTAATGATTTGCCATTGATATTCCGTTCAATCCTCTGTGGGTCTCTTTTTGGCCGCTATCACTGCAATCGTAAGAAATTAAGTATACTAATTATGTGAACGGCGCAGTTGAGGTGACATCTTCGTTGGAGTAGCCGATTAAAGTCATAAATCTTCAGTGTTTGATGTGAAATTTTTATCCCAGGTTTGCTTTGGCCACTGTGGAACAATGCTGCATCTCCACCTCGCTTCCACGACAAGCCTGCAATTACGCCATTCAATCTCACTCATTCATTTAATGTCAGATCCCTTCCCCTACACACAAACGAAACCCAATCCAGAAAGGGGGGCAAGGTCAATGAATTCTGTCTGATTTATCCTTGCTCGTCTCCGCTATGCACAGACACGCTCGCCCTGCGCACGCCCACAGTCCAAGCAACCCGTACGCTTCCCTCACCGCGCGACCAATACGTCACAGTGATGTTGACGATTACATAAAATGTGATTATTGCCCAATCATGTCGCATCAGATTCGCGTTGAGCTATTAACACCTTTAGAAGCAAGACTAATGATGGATGTGTGTTTTAAAGCGCAGGCGGCGGAGGATACAGCGAGCGTGCTCGGCTTTGGGGAGGATATGGTGCACGCGCATCACGTATAATTGCGAATTCTGTAAATCCAATTATCTGTAGATTACATTTCTACATTGCGTCTGATAAGCCACGGCTGATATCAGATGCTCCGCTTCTCCGAGGGGAATAAGGGAAGTCTTGGACGGATTCCGGTCCGAGTTTTGCACTAATGACTTTGAGTTGATGAAGATGGCTTGAGTTGTGAAGTTATCTATTTATTTATACAAACATGTTAATGCACTACTTATCTGTCTTATAACCCCCCAAGCGCACCACGCGCGCGCGCGCACACTGATGAGTGCAGTGCACTGGGTTCAGGCGTTTCCTTTACGATATTTCATTGATCTCTGGCGACGGAAAATTCGTGGAGGTTGGGCGACGCATTAAAGCCTCAAGGCCCACCTTCGATATTATGGAAAAATAAATAAATAAATAAATGATTAAGCCGCTATACCGTCGCGACTACAAATAGAAATAATTTGGCGGCCATGTTGCATTGCTTTAGCTCAATTGAGCGATACAAGCAACAATATTACATCCTTTCATGCCTAATATAGGGGCTAAGAACGGAACAATGCGTGCTGCAATAATCGCACATCACACCCAGCGATTAAAATGCGTCCGATGAAGATGTACATGCATCGGGGATGCAGCTTTAGCTGGAGATACTCAAAATTCCCTGGTGCAGAAGGCAAATTTAAGGTGTACCAAAGGAGAACCAGTGTTATATCCGTTTTAAAATAAAATAAAATAAAACATAAAGATCTGTATTAATTATTGATCATGCGGTGATCATAGAATTAGATATTGGGATGGTGCGTGTCAGTGTATGGATACTGGCTAACTATCCGCAGCAGCAGTAGATAGATCACACTCCTGGGCGACATGTATCAAAGGTGGTCTGTTTGTATGCATGTTAATGTAGGGGGGCTCATTTCGCAAATTACGCCATATAACCAGATTTGATCGATAAATCGATCCATCGCACATGGAAGGGTGCGGGAGTGAGAGCGGCTATTAAACACGTAGTATATCCGCGATTTGATTGAGTAACTGCATCAAGAAGAAAGGAGAAATAAGGAGTATGAGGATGTGAGATCGCGGGAAAATTCCGTGCACATCCCCGTAAATGCTGAACCGTGAGCGAGCAGCAGTGAGATGTCAGCTGCTGACGCCCGGTTGCGGTGAGGAGACGGAGAATATGGGAGGAGATGAGCGATAAAAGCAGCAGACTTACACTTCGTAGTTCCTGCGTGCGATCCTTCATTTTTCCCCGCCGTGCTGGCCAAAAATATCTCTTGAGATGTCCGCTGCGTTCGTGTTTTTATGCTTGGCAAATGTCTGGCTCCTGTTTTAATTTCCCACAGATGTAGCAGGTGATTTGGGGGGAAAAAAAAGGCCGCCCTGTTTCTTCTGTCTCCTCTCTGCGCTATTTCACGCCTTTTCCCCCTTTTCCCTGTTCCTGGTTGTGTGATGGTGGTGGTGTGTCCTCCGTGGCGGTGCAGTGATGCCCCGCAGCGCGCTCTGACTCCAGCACACGAATGCGATTCCGAACGCGGTACTGATGCTGCAAAAAAAAAAGAGAGGTGGGGGGAGGGGAGCGATGCAGAGGGCTGGGGATCTTCTGCGCACGCGCATCCGTCTCACTTTACCTGCTGCCCCTCCCCCATCCCGCTCGCTTGCTGTACTGTGCGTCTCCGCAGCGCGTAACTGGCCCACGTTCCCCATCATAACTAGGGAACTGTAGTTTGTTTTAGGCGGAATCAAAGAGCAGGAGACTCCTTTAGGCCTGATGAAATAATCGATGCGGGATTATTTCAGGCTAATGCGGGGGAATAAAACAGATGGGGCAAACTGAAATACACATACTCTTGTAGTAATTATTATATTATATTATGCTATGATATGTTATGTTATGTTATGTTATATTATTTTATTTTATATTATTTTAAATTATATAATATTACATTATATTATAATAGTTTATGTTATATTAACATTATATTTTATTATGATAAATAATATTATATAATGTTATATTATGTTATATTATATTAAGTTATATTATATTATATTATATTATTTTACGTTATATTATGTTATATTATATTATATTAAGTTATATTATATTATATTAAGTTATATTATATTATGTTATATTATATTATATTAAGTTATATTATATTATATTATATTATATTATATTATATTATATTATATTATTTTATGTTATATTATATTACATTATATTATATTAAGTTATATTATATTATATTACATTATATTATATTAAGTTATATTATATTATATTATATTATATTGTATTATGTTATATTATATTATATTATATTATGTTATATTATATTATATTATATTATATTATATTATATTATATTAAGTTATATTATATTATTTTATGTTATATTATGTTATATTATATTATATTATGTTATATTATATTATATTAAGTTATATTATATTATATTATATTATATTATATTATATTATATTATATTAAGTTATATTATATTATTTTATGTTATATTATATTACATTATATTATATTAAGTTATATTATATTATATTTTTATATTATATTATATTACATTATATTATATTAAGTTATATTATATTATATTATATTGTATTATGTTATATTATATTATATTATGTTATATTATATTATATTATATTAAGTTATATTATATTATATTATATTATTTTATGTTATATTATATTATATTATATTATATTATATTATATTATATTATATTATATTATATTATATTATATTAAGTTATATTATATTATGTTATATTATATTAAGTTATATTATATTATGTTATGTTATATTATATTACATTATATTATATTAAGTTATATTATATTATATTTTTTATGTTATATTATATTATATTACATTATATTATATTAAGTTATATTATATTATATTATGTTATATTATATTATATTATATTATATTATATTAAGTTATATTATATTATATTATATTAAGTTATATTATATTATGTTATATTATATTAAGTTATATTATATTATTTTATGTTATATTATATTACATTATATTATATTAAGTTATATTATATTATATTTTTTATGTTATATTATATTATATTACATTATATTATATTAAGTTATATTATATTATATTATATTATATTATATTGTATTATGTTATATTATATTATATTATGTTATATTATATTATATTATATTAAGTTATATTATATTATATTATATTATATTATACTATATTATATTATTTTATGTTATATTATATTATATTATATTATATTAAGTTATATTATATTATGTTATATTATATTAAGTTATATTATATTGTATTATGTTATGTTATATTATATTATATTAAAGTGTCATTATATTGTGTTATATTATATTTTATCTTATTATTTTATATTATATTAAATTATATTATACTAAATTATGTTATATTGTATTATATTATATTATTAGACTTATAAATTATAAATTTATAAAATAAAAATATTGACCTGACCATCTCCTTGCCTAAACCCAACCGACAGTGTTTTCAAAAGCACTGATTCCCAACTTGATTTTAAGTTGACCAAAGTAATTCAATAAATTCAAAACAATATTTCACATTTAAGTCCATGTATATTTTTTTTCTTGGGCAGGATAAATGTTTTTGATTAATATTAAAATAAGTTTTTCATTCGCAACCACGTCAATATGACGGTAATTGATAAATTTAGCTTTAATAAATTACACATAAAAATGCTGTGTTTTACACAATCGATTTGTGTTGCAACATGAAGGAATTTAGTTAATTTAGTAGTTTTTACTAATTTAATTGAATTAAACATAAAACAATTAAGTTGTCCCCAAAAAACTGAGGAATTGGATTGTTTTAGCTCAATTTAAATAAGGAGCAAACATAATTTATTTTAATCATACAGTAATTCATTAGGTTACTAAAAGAAAATTATATGTAAGATTACAAAAAGAGACTAAAGTACGAAAGTAAAATATATTTATTGTCTTTTTATTAACCAATATTTTTACTTTGTGCAAATGTTTTTTTTTCATGACCACAATAAATATTTGTGATTTGGATTAAATTACATTTTAGTTAGAATCCAATCCAATTGAATTATACTTTGAGAAAAACTTTGAAAGTTGATTCAGAGTGTATTGTTTTCAATGTACAATTAAATTAACTTTAACATGTTGTTTGTGTTCAAATGTTTCTGCAAAAAGAGCTTTATGCAGAATACATACACACAATTTTATTTTACTGCAGATTTAATGGCCCTGAAGATGTTTTATTTATAAAGGCTTTTCATTAATAAACCTCCCTCAACATCAGTGTACATGACTTTTAAAATCATATCTGCTTTTTTAAGTTATAGGGATGTTTTGGCCTAAAACTATTAACCTGAACACAGTTGAAGGAGACTTTCTGTGCGAAGTTTGTGCTTTTCGAGAGGGGGCGCTGTTTGGCTCAGAAAAGGAAAAACGTATTTTGTTTTTTAGCCTGCTTTAAAAGCTGTATCATTGTATGTATAATGTCAATTCATATAAAGTCTATTAAATTTGGTCATATCAATAATAGTTAGATTTTACATATTATTATTATTGTTATTATTATTATTATTGTTGTTATTATTAATAATATTATTTTATATTATTATTATTAATATTATTATTATTTATTGGTCATCTTCATTTTTAATTCAAAAAGTGTCTGGGAGCACTTTCTTCATGATGTTGGAGTCTTTTGGCATGAATTTAATATTTTTATGATGAAAATAATTTTTCCAATAAAAAAAATAGGGTATGATTTTTTGAAAACAATTTTTACAAAGAAATTGGTTGTAAATTTCACAAACATTTACAAAAAAAATGTCAAGTAATACACTGGGTTAAATTTGGAGCTTTGAAGTGGAAAGTAGTGCGCCATCCAATAATCGTCATTTTACAATTAAGTTAGAAAAAATTATTTATGCACAGTAATCAGTGTTTTTTTCTCAACTTATATCTTTTTCTAGAGTCATTTTTACCTAATTTGCTGCCCTTTTTGTGACATTAATTGTCATAATATTTATTAAAAGTTTCATTATTATTACATTTTGCCAAAGACTTCATAGCGCCCATAATAAGTTAAAGAAAACGACTAAAATATGAACACCAAAGAGACAGAAAAAGTCAAGAAAGTTTTTTTTTATTCTATGAGTTTTGAAAGCATTATTATACAGTTTTAAAACAAATTACCAAAGGAAAATCAAGATGAAAGTTCTTAATTTGTCTACTGAAATATGTGTTGTGCAGTTTGAGGAAAATGGGGAAATATATGTGGTTTAAAATAACTAACTGCAATGTAAACATTGCAAATATCTTTAATTGTATATTCATTAATAAAAAGCCTGTTATCAGTTTGTTTTATTTCATTTGTTTAAATATATGTAAATATATTTGGGGTTAATAATTGTCATTGTCACAATCATTTTTGGATCCTTGTTTACTTTCCTTCTCTTTATAAAAATGTATAATATTATACTAAAATGTGTGATATTTCTACATTTTTGTAAAATTCTATAAAGCTGAGGAAGAAAAAAAGGCTGATATCAGTATTTTACATTGGCTTTATATTCTACACTACCTGACAAAAGTTTTGTTGTCGATCCCAGTTGCAAGAGCAACAAATAATAACTTGACTTCTAGTTGATCATTTGGAAAAGTGGCAGAAGGTCGATTTTTCTGATGAATCATCTGTTGAACTGCATCCCAATCATCACCTATTGCAAACCGCATAGACCCAAGATTCTCACAAAAAACAGTCAAGTTTGGTTAAAAGAAAAGTCATGGTTTGGGTTTAAATTCAGTATGAGGGTGTGCGAGAGATCTGCAGAGTGGATGGCAACATCAACAGCCTGAGGTATCAAGACATTTGTGCTGCCCATTACATTACAAACCACAGGCGAGGGCAAGTTCTTCAGCAGGATAGCGCTCCTTCTCATACTTCAGCCTCCACATCAAAGTCCCTGAAAGCAAATAAGGTCAAGGGGCTCCAGGATTGGCCAGCCCAGTCACCAGACATAAACATTATTGAGCATGTTTGGGGTAAGATTGAGGAAGCATTGAAGATAAATCAAAAGTCCCTGCAAGAACTCTTTCTTTGGCATTCCAGATGACTTTATTAATATGCGATTTGAGTCATTGCCGAGATAGAATTAATTAAATTATTTTAAAAAAAGTCACGATCATATTTTATTTCGGTAAAATAGGCGTAATCTAGAGGCCTTTGCATTTCATGTAAGACACTTCTGATTCCAACTGATCAACTAGAAGTGAAGTTATTATTAGTTGTTCCTAAAACTTGGATAGGCGACAAGACTTTTGTCAGGAAGTGTAATGACATTTAATTATTAAAGGAAGGACATATCTCTTTTTGAATCGGTTTTAAAGAAAACAGGCCTCTCCGTGCCAAAGGGATTGTAATAGTTAAGAACACCATCACCACCTGGGGTAGGAGCGTATATTTCACAGAAAGACCCTTGAAGGCTTGGGCCGCACGTTGCACTGTAGGAGATCATGAGTGAGCCATGCTTGAACCCAAACCGCTTCGGCACATTGACGCCTTTTTCTGGGACAACAGCACCTTTTCCCAGTAGGTCATCATCAAACCCGTTGTCACGATCCCACACCTGAAATTGCAAGCTCCTGTAGGAAGAACATAGATATGATATGAAGTGCAACAGATATTATTCGGATTCAAAGTTTACCTGCATTTTCAGGGGTGCACATAACATCTTATTTGTTACTCAGTTTTTGTTTTTCGCGAATTCTCCAGAGGCCGCTGTGTACGCTTTTTCAGATCTCAAATTTCTCTCACGAGTGCCATTCACACCTGCACTTCTTGCTTAAATCCACCAGAGGCCGCTGTCGACTGACTGACTAACTGACTGACTCAACCACCTTCTTCCCTAAACCCAACCAATAGTGTTTTAAAAGACATCGATTGACCAGCACCCACCCACTTTCCTAAACCAATGCAGTAAAAGAAAAGCCTTCACCTGATTTTTAGATTTCTATGTTTAAAAATCTACGTTTTTAGATATTACTACATTCTCACCCTATTATTTACTTATTTATTTCATTTTTTGGCTTTTATTTTTGCCTTACCCACTTTCTGGAACTGTTCTTCGCCGGACTTGAACCCCGTCATCGTAATCAACAGCCAATGTATGCTGCGTGCCACTGGACAATCTGATAACAGTGGGAAAGGCGTCCATACTGAGGTAAGCGGTTTTGTTAGCACAAAAAAGGAACGGGGTTATACCAAACCGTATCGTTCGTTTTAAAGACAAAATTCAGCCATATGTACTTCTGGCTACATAATTTGCGCTCTCCAGAAATGTATATAGGGCTACATTTTCAAAATGAGCCTATGTTGGTTGTTTGTACCTCAAGTATACTTGGCTTGATTGTCTGTCTCACACCCGAGTTCAATTGACCATCTCAAGTTTGAGCTTTGGTCTTTAAAAATGTTTTGTTTTTAAAATGCTGACACTTACCGGCACATATAGTATATGAGTGTATTTATTATGAATGTTTCCATTATTTTACATGAAAACTAACAACGTTTTACACATTTGTAAGAGTTATCGTACCAAAGATGCATGTGGAAATTAGTGCTGTGCCGATAAACGATATTATATCGAATCACAATAAAATTTACGTAAATAATGATTAGCCTTGTTTTTTTTTTTACTCTATATTGATTTAAGAGCCAATCACACAGCAGAAATGTGCAACAATGGGAATCTAAAAAAATATTGATATTAGAGATGCACCGAACTTTTGGCCATCAAAAATGTATCAGCCGAAAATATGTTATGCAGTTTAATGGACCCTCTAATTTTTGTGGCTTCAGTCACTGTTGGGATACTCTTTTGAATCTGGAAGCATTAACAGCTTATATCGGAATATATATTGTTATCGTTCAATATGGAAAACCATTATCGAGATGGCATTTTTGCCCTAGGGGAAATGACTGATTTTGCAGTACCTTGGGTAGCAAGGTTTCCAAATGCCAACAGTGCTGGTACGCAAAATCGATTCTCTAGTGCCGTAGCTGGGGTCTTATTTATAAATGTGGTGTATGCACAAAACCAGTAAAAACTTAACTATTTTATATTTTGTCCTTTTAGTGGCTAATACATACGAATTTGAGGACATTAGATTTTTAAAAGGAGGCGAGGCACCAAACCCCGCCCCTAAACCCAACCGTCATTGGTGGATGAGTAAATCGGACTAAATTGTACGAATGAGACTGTATGAATTGCCGTGAGGTAGTGTTGCACAAAACAGGCGTGGAAACATGCGTACGCCACTTCCCATGCAAAAGTTTTGATCCATAAAAACCAAACATGACGGGTGAATGTGAGCAGCTGTAAGTAAACCCTAAGTATACATATTTGACTTAAATAGTAAATTAATCGAACCACTTTAAAGCATTACATGAGCTATATACATTAGTACAATAATTGAATTTTATCCTGGCGTATGTTTCCTTTTACACTGTAAAAAGTGATTTGTTAAGTTTACTTAATTGAATTAAGGCAATGAATTTGCACACTTCAGTTAAGTAATTTTAACTTAATAAGATCAAGTCTTGTTTACTAATGAAGTAGAAGTAATTATTACTTAGGTTAAGTCACATTAACTTAGGTCATTTAAACTTCATTAATTAAGTTACTTCGGCTTAGTTTCTTATTTATTAGAGGTTGCCACAGCGGAATGAACTGCCAACTTAGGTATATGCTTTACAATGCAGATGCCCTTCCAGCTGCAACCCATTACTGGAAAACACCTATACACTCTTGCATTCACACACACTCAAAGACTACAGCCAATTTACTTATACATAACGCACACGTCTTTGGACTATGGGGAAACTGTAGCACCCAAAACATGGGGAGAAAATGCAAACTCCACACAGAAATGTCAACTGGTCCAGCCGGGACTCAAACCGCCAACCTTCTTGCTGTGAGGCGACAGTGCTAATCACTAAACCACCATGTCGCCCATCATTTATGTTTAATTAACTTAATTGAAACTGTGATCTGAGGAAATGGTGCTAGTAAAGTTGTCGTGGAAGGTGTCTCATTTTTTGGTTTAGTGCCTGATTTATCAGGGGTTACCACAGATGAAGGAGCCACCAATTACTCTGGCACTTTCATTTATGTGGTAGATGGGTTTTTTTTTAGGACGGTTTCAATGCAAAGTTTTATAAATGAGATCATTATAATATTGTGCATCAGTTATGTCCACCCCTGAAGGCTAAAATCTGAAGGCTACAATTAATTAACAACAACTCACGCTTTTTTAGTCAGATCCACAGTCCCGAACTCTGCGCGAAAGTTCCACTGAGGAAAGTTGTTGTTCCAGATCACAGGGGTCTGCGCCGTGTGGCTGCCGTAGAAGACTTTAACATAACCGTCTGTTTTAGAGAAGACGTCTCCCCATAATCCTGCAGCACTCACCACGGTGACGGTCAATGTGGCGACTCCTGGTTTGTTCGGACAGCAGTTGCTATTAACATTTACATGCCCGTTGCATTTGCATGCGCAATTGCGCTCACGCTTTCCCACTTTGCAGTTGCGAGGACATGCAGTTGATATGGCGTATTTGGTGATGTATTTGCTGATAGCTTGTTGTAGACTGCTTCTTCTAGCGGAGTCGTTTCTCACGAGCATATGCAACGAGCTTAAAGTGTAGGACACCACTCCTGGGATTTTCTTAAGTGAGCCCAGCCATTTGCCGTAACCACTGACGTTGCTCGGAGTGAATAGGATGTCCTGCTGCTCACCGTTGCCCCCGAGTATATCAGTGACCCGGTCAGAAAAGGTGGCGCTGAAGCTGTTGGCTCTTTCCAGTTGCTTTTGTTTGGATTTGCAGTAGGCTGTTTGCCCACTAACCTTCACGCCCTTAATTATGGCGGATGCCTCCGCCGATAAGCAGTTGCTCACGTCGTTGGCCGATAGACCTTTCATGGAAACCTGGCAGGTCCTTACAGCAGTGGTGGACTTCACACGGCCACCCAGATCGACTCTCCGCAAGAAGTGGGTCCCGTAGATTGAGATGAAGTGGTTGTACGCACTTTCTGATGTACTGTCGAACTTTGCAGGAAGTGAACTTATGGAGCCGGCGAATTCTTTGGTTAGAGGAGGACGAGCATGAAGACGAAATCTGATGAATTAAGAGAAAAAAAAAAATGTTATTTGGAAAACATTGCATGGAATATGGAAGACGCTTGTATCTTTAAACGGTCACAAACACCAAAAAAAAATAAACTGTTGACAGTCATATATGTGTCCCTCGCTGCTATAAAAACTATTAAGACACATATATTTCAACACTCGTGTTTTTTTTTTATTCATTTTTATCATTTGTTTTTATTTTACTTGTTTCTTTTATTCTTGTTTATGTAAAGCACTTTGAATTGCCACTGTGTATGAAATGTGCTATATAAATAAACTTGCCTTGCCTTGCCTTGTTGTTTAAAGGTACAGTTTATATGTCTGACTGTTTGTATTAAATGACAAAATTGCATGACAAATAGTAAATAAATAAACTGTGTATGGAAAGCACCGTCAATGCACTGTGGTATCGAATTGAACCGAATCGATGGCATGATAGTCGTAACCGAACCGAACCGTGAGACCAGTGTAGCTTCACAGCTCTACCCAACATATGTGGTTATTTTCTATGTATATCACTTTTGAAACATGGTGTAAATCCCAAAAATACAGACTTTACTCTATGTCAACCAACCTTACAATCTTAATACAAGTAATACAACCTTATTGTAAAGTCAAAACACCAGGACTTACGAATAATAACGGCAGGAAAAGGTGTGACTTGTGTAGGAGAACTTGTCTTTAGACGCGTGGCTCCTGGCGAAGCGAGCTGATTTAGAATGAGTGCCACCCACAGCGACACCAGCCACCATCGGGACACTCAAACCAACCTTCCAGCTCAGACTGGCAGCACTGGTGGTGTCCTCCATAACGGAGCTGGCCGATTCGTACACTTTGGCGGAGAGACTTCGGCGGCACTGCACCTTGATCCGCCAGTCGATCACAGAAACGGGCAACTTCTGCTTCTGGTTGAGCAGCTTGTTGTCACAGGCAGTGCAGTTGCCGTGATCTCCGCCGCTCATGTAGTTGCGCACATCCACCACAAACGCTCCGGTGGTCTTCATCTGCACGATGTTGAAGCCTTCGCCTACTAGATTGTGCCCTGGGACGAAGGGAAGCTTCTCGCACTCGGTGCTGGCGACCGATTCACAACCGAAGGCAAAGGGAAGGGAGAAGAGCAACAGAAGGAGAGCCATTCTGAAAGAGTTGAACAAGATTAATTACCACCAATCTGTGATTCTGACATTTATAGAACTACAGCGGTTATCAATGCACCATTTTAAGACTCTTATATTAGTTTATACGGCTCTACATAACCTCACAACATCTTACATTGCTGGCTGTTTGTCAAGACCAGGGGAGTCCAAACTTCATCCTGGAGGGCTGGTGTCTGGCAGCTTTTAGCTCCAACTTGCCTCAACACACCTGCATGGATGTTTCTAGAAAGCCTGGTAAAAGCTTAATTAGCTAGCCCAGGTGTTTATGATTGGGGTTGGAACTAAATTTTGTAGGACACCGGCCCTCCAGGACCGAGTTTGGACACTTCTGGTCAAGACATACACCAAGCCGATTTTAAATATAATGCAACACAGGCTCATTCTGAAAATGTACCCCGTATACGTTTCTGGAGATCACAAATTATGTAGACAGAAGTACGTATGGCTGCATTTTGTCTTTAAAACGAACATTACCGTTCCTTTTCGTGAATAGCAGCTGACCGCTTACTTCGGTGTGGACGGCTTTCCAGCTGTTACCAGTTTGCTCAGTAGCTCACCACGTACGTAGGTGAATTTCAGACACAGAGAGGAGTTGACCACGATGACAGGGTTCGAGTCTGGTGAAGAATGGTTTCAGAAAACAAAAGTCATAATATAAATTAAACAAGTAAATAATAATTGTTTTTTACAGTGAAAATGTCCTCACGCTACTCTGTAAAAAATGCTGGGCTCTACACAATTTCTTCATGTTGTCCCAACTCAAATCTATTAAGCTAACTATAAATTTAGTGGATTAAACATAAAACAACCAAGTTGTCCCTCAAAACACTTAAGAATTGTGTTGTTTCTACTCATTTTTAATAGTTTGAACAAGCAGCAAAATATATATTTTGGAATGTATTTGGATAAAAAGAGAAGTAATTGCCCACTTAAAATACACTGTAAAAAAAGTAATATGACAAAAAGTCATGACAACAAAGGTTTTTATGCTACTTGAGCTAATTTTAACCAAATTTAACTGAAATATTTTATTTAAAGTTTAACTTAATACACTGTAAAAATGCAGGGTTCCACAGAATTAATTCACAATGTCCCAACACAAATCGCTTAAGTTAAATTAACATTTATAACAAATTTATTTGAATTGAACTTAAAACAATGAAGTTGTCCCAATGAAATCTCAAGAATTGTGTTGTTTCAGCTCATTTTAAATGAGTAGTTCAAACAAGTTAAAAAATTTATATATTTTAGTGTAATTTTTGTCAGTTTGACTGATGACTTTTATGCAGCAAGAATAGTTTATTTTTAAATGAAAAATGTCTGTAAAATGTCTGTAAAAACATGCTCTGTTCCACACAATTCCTTTACGTCATCCCATCACAAATCTATTATTGTACAGTATCTTTACAAATTTAAGTGCATTAACAATAATAATAATAATTATTATTATAATAATATAATATAATAATACTGCAGTAATACATTAACACGGGAATACAGACTATTTTCCATAGGTTTCAAATATAAAAATAGTATAAATTTGTCAAATACTATCTCATAAATGATTGCATACATACACTGTTATTGATAATTGTAAATTGCACAGTATTTAACTGTATTATGAACTGTGTTTTACTGTAGGGCAGTTATGTGGTGTGTTGCTGTATTTTAAAGTTGCATTATGAAAATCACTGTATATTTTACAGTAATGATTTACATACAATTTTTCACAAATACATTTACAGCAAGATAAATGGTGCTGTTAATGTAAATGCAGTATTTTGCTGTAATTAATTTACAGTCAGTTACTGTAGATTTTACAGGAAATTGCTAACAGTGTAAACTGTTAATTGTTTTGTTTTGATATGCAGATTTATATTATTAATTAATCTTAAGCATGTGCGGGGTTGAAAGGTTGTGCCCGTAGTCAAATTAAAACAAGTAAAAGTTCATTAAAAACTCCTACTAATTATATACACACAATTCCTACAGAAATTCAACTCAGTTAAACAATCATTTTAAGTACATTTCTGATTTTCTAATTCCTGACATGTTAAGAAATCAACACATATTAGCTCATAGATTGTAAAATTCCTCTAATACAAAATATAAAAACCAACAAATGAAGAATGCAATTAATATTTACCTAGTTGAGACGTTTCTCAGAACCGCTTGGTAGAAGAAGTGAGACGATTCAGTTAAATAACCACATAAAAAGAGCAAACTCAGAAACACCAGTTTTGTTGCGTTCACACTCTCCTCCCACCACGCTAACACAAACACACTTCACTTTTTTAATGAAATAGTTTGTAACATCTAAATAATTCTTTAATGTCTCATTTTTTATGCAGCCAACATTTCTAGTCAAGAACAGAGACATTCACACTCTTTCATCTTGTTTTCCATTATAAATATCTAAGGATTCATAAATCATACATTTAATTAGGAAGCAAATAGGCCATGAAAAACGTTATGTTGTCTACCAAGAAACCCCCCACAGATATATAGAAACACACTTATGGTTTAAGAGGACTCTCAATAGGTTTAATGTATTTTATACAGTAAAAACACAGTTATTATATGGCCTTACCACACTCCTACCCCTAAACTTAAGCTTCACAGGAAACCTGCAGCAAATTTTGAATGTCAAAAAACCCTGTTTAGTATTATTTTTAAGCGTTTTGAATTACGAGGACACAATGCATGTCCTCATAAACCACCTTAAAGGGATAGTTCACCCTAAAATGAAAACTCTGTCAGCATTTACTCTCCCTTTACTTGTTTCAAACCTGTTTGAGTTTCTTTTTTCTTTTAAACACAGGCGAGGGTGTTTTAAAGAAAGCAGGAAACCTGTAACCATTTATTCAATTCAATTAATCTTTGTTTATATAGCGCTATTACAATGTAGATTGTGTCAAAGCAGCTTAACATAGAAGTCCTAGTTAATTGAGGTTCTAGTAAATTAAAACTGTGTCAGTCCAGTTTTCAAAGTTGAAGTTCAGTTTAGTTTAGTTCAGTGTGGTTTAATGTTCACTGCTGAAAGTCCAAACATGGCTGGGATAAGAATCAGGACCTCCAAGTCCGAGAGCATGGTTCTCCATCGGAAAAAGGTGGTTTGCCATCTCCATGTTGAAGGAAAGTCTTTACCCCAGGTGGAGGAGTTTAAGTATCTCAGGGTTTTGCTGACGAGTGAGGGAAGGATGGACCATGAGATTGACAGGCGGATTGGTGCAGCAGCAACGGTAATGTAGTCAATGTTCTGGTCCGTTGTGGTAAAAAAGGAGCTAAGCCGAAAGGCAAAGCTCTCGATTTCCTGGTCAATCTACATTCCTACTCTCACCTATGGTCATGAGTTTTGGGTCATGACCGAAAGAATAAGATCTCACATACAAGCAGCCGAAATGAGTTTCCTTCCAAGAGTGGCAGGGCGCACTCTTATAGATAGGGTGAGGAGCTCTGACACCCGTGAGGAGCTCGGAGTAGAGCTGCTGCTCCTCCACATCGAGAGAAGTCAGCTGAGGTGGCTCTGGCATCTGTTTCAGATGCCTCCTTGACGCCTACCTAGGCAGGTGTTCCAGGCATGTCCCACCGGGAGGAGGCCTCAGGGAAGACCTAGGACATGCTGGAGGGACTATGTCTCTCGGTTGGCCTGGGAATGCCTCGGGTTTCCCACCGGAGGAGCTGGAGGAAGTGTCTGGGGAGAGGGAAGTCTGGGGTTATCTCCTAAGACTGCTGCCCCCGCGACCCGGCCCCGGAAAAGCGGCAGAAAATGAGTGAATGAAAGTCCAAACACTGAACAGCAAATCCATCGATGCACAGCTAGACAAGTCCCAAACCAAGAAACCAATTGACGAAAGTGAAGGACAAAAACAGAAACAAAAAAAAAACAAGGCTCAGTTGGGCACAACCATTTTTTCACTGGCCAAACTTGTGCAGAGCTGCAGTCTAGGCGCTGGAGGCTGGAGAACGCTGGACATCCACCGTGGAGAAGCTGTAGGTGCGAGAAGGTCATTTGTCGGGTTAAGGCTGACACACAGGATCAATGCGGAGTCTTACTGTCACTAGGGTCTTTTAGGAATCAATCTCATGCTCTCCACACCTCCATGACAGCCACAGCATCTGCTCAGGATACGGCCTGATCCAGGATTATGGAGCCCTTTAGAAGTCCTCTATGGTTGGCATCATCTCTTCGGATGTATTAACCATGAGGTCCTGGATGATTAGCATCATCTTTTCACATTGACTTCCACAGTGTTTCTCAATGGTTACAGGTCTTCAGCTTTCTTCAAAATATCTTCTTTTGTGTTCAACAAAACACTGTTACTCTTTAATCACCTGTTCCTGTTTGCATTGCACATTGAGTGATGGAAACACAGCTATTGCTACCTACCAAAGCTAACTATCCAACACTATCTCATACCACCAAACCTGTTATATTTAAATAGTCAGCAATGACGTGTTGTACTCAATGTGAGTCACTGGCAAAATAGAGTCAACCTAAACTAAAGAACATCATTTTACAGTATATGAGATGAAATAGGGATGCCAATTTTGACAGCTAAAAACAACATCTTTAAAAAAAAAAAAAAAGACTGGCAGCTCTTACATTTTCCATTGAACACAAACATTGAACATTTGTCATCGAAATAGGCAACTGCAAAACCAATTGCATGATTTCCCAGAAAGTTTTCTGTGCAGGATTTTTTCTTCATTCCTGCAAAAAGCTATTTCGTGTCTCATTTGATTGGGTGGACTAGCTGTCAATCCCTTATGTAGACTCGTTGCCGCTGATAGAAACGGTTTAGAAATGCACTAAAAAAATGGCATCCTAGCTGTACGGTAGCACTGTTTTAAAATGAGGTAGGCTGTGTTTCTCATGGCAATGATGTGCACTTACTGCAAATGAATGGTGACATCTAGTCTTCTCCTGGAGGAGCTCACACCGCAGGGTCATACCAATCAAGATTTGATATCAGCCTTGATTCAGTCTTCTCTCCGTCTGCTGTATTTAAAGCATTAAATTGCAGACTGTTGACCTTCGCACCGGCTGCGATTGGCATCTCTGCGTCAGTGCCCGATTGGCTCTTATCTTCCTTGGATGAAAATTCCTATCAAGCCAATTGGAAAGGGTCAGTCTCGGTGATCTGTGCTCTTAAGAGGAATGACCCAAACACTTATATGACTTCATTCATACATGGAGCACCCAGTAAATGCTTAAGTTTACTAGTAAATCGTGATTTTTTGTGTGTGGATAGAGTCATTCTTTTAAATAATTGGGCTTTGCATTTATTTCACGTCTCACAAAGTCTTTTATTATACAGTGTTTTTTGGGTTTTTAACCTCTTAACATTATTTGAAGCAAGTATTCAACATATCAGCATTAAAAAAAGGGGTGAATAAGTGACTAAACACTTTTAGAGGGAAAGAGAAGTTCTTCACACTCTCATCTGCAGTGTCTGCAGAAAAAGTGTGTAAACCGCTGTGCTTCTTCAAAGATAACATCAAGGCATTCGAGAACCATTTGTTCAGTTCCTATTTTGACATTTATATAATCCTTCATTCATTTTCTTTTCGGCTTAATTTCTTTATTAATCTGGGGTCGCCACAGCCGATTGAACTGCCAACTTATCCAGCTCATGTTTTACGCAGCGGATGCCCTTCCAGGTGCAACCTATCTCTGGGAAAATATATATATAATCTTATTTATCTAACTACAATGTTCATATGGCCTATCATAATAGTACTATCTACAAGTTTATCTGAAAATCTCAGTTAATGCACTTTTGTTTTACTAATACATTATTTCAAAGCAGCAGATTATTAAACATAAAAATAGCTATCAGTTATGCAGACTACATTGTTGCATTTGCGTTTTAATGCTCCTCTTATAATACTTTTCTTTTTCATTATGTTTCTTGCTATTTAAAATAATTTCAAGAGTTCGCCCTCAGCTGATGATTGATAATGAAGCGTGTTCTGCATGCTGTCCCGGGAGAGAGCCCTGAGCTCAGGAGAGCCTCAAGCCCGAGTTCAGGTAGGTCTCTAGAACTCCCCCTTTTTGATAATGTTGGAAGTAGATTATGAATGCTATGGAGTGTCTATGCTGTCAATTTAGATTTGTCAATTTACTTATGTTACATGTTTTTGGCCTGTTGTAGGAAACCGGAGAGCCCGGCGAAAACCCATGCAAACACGGGGAGAACATGCAAACACCGCACAGAAATGCTGACTTGGCCAGGTGGTGTCTGAGCCAGTTGCAAAATGTTGTTAACAATTAGGCCTCCGTGCTGCCCTGACAAGGAAATGGGAGGAGTAGGGGTGGAAGGGGGAATTCTTCAAGACGAATATGGCTGAGGTAAGATACTCTGGTTATTTATAGTGGTTAAGGAGTTGTCTGATTGGTGAATCAGTGTTAGCTAATGTGGACCAGCTGCTATCAATCATAAGCACGTGCTCCTCTCGAAATTAGTTTATAAATAAACTTGACAATATTTTTTATACTTATTTAAGGAGTTAAATTGTTATTGCAATCTTGGGACATTTCATTATATACAGTTAGGCCTGAAAAATGCATCATTTTAGCATCAATATCGCAATGTTCGTATTCACAATACACATCACAGGATTGGATTGTCTATTAAAGATTAAAAGATAAAGATATACACTAGCTGACGAAACTCTTGTTGCCTATCCAAGTTTTAGTGACAACAAATAATAAATTGACATCTAGTTGATCATTTGGTATCAGAAGTGGTTTATATGAAAGGCAAAGCTCTCTAGATTACGCTTATTTAACCAAATTAAAACATGATCATGCCTTGATTTTTAATTATTTCATTAGGACAATAAGGTCTGACTTTGCTAAGACATAAGTCTTGTCACTTAACAGAAATAATGTCCAGTATAGAATATAAAGGCATGGTGCAGCTGAAAAAGAATGAATATTGTGTACGACTCCATGAGCTTGGAGGACTGCATCCATACATCTCTGCAATGACTCAAATCACTTATTAGTAAAGTCATCTGGAATGGCAAAGCAAGCGTTCCTGTAGGACTGCCAGAGTTCATCAGGATTTTTTTGATTAATGTTCAATCACTCCTCCTTCATCTTACCCCAGACATGCTCAATAATGTTTATGTCAGGTGACTGGGCTGGCCAATCCAGGAGCACCTTGACCTTTTTTGCTTTCAGAAACTTTGATATAAAGGCTGAAGCATGAGAAGGAGCGCTATCCTGCTGAAGAATTCACCCTCTCCTGTGACTTGTAATGTAACAGGCAGCACAAATGTCTTGATATCTCAGGCTGTTGATGTTGCCATCCACTCTGCAGATCTCTCAAACACTCCCATACTGAATAAAACTCCAAACCATGATTTTTCCTTCACCAAACTTGACTGATTTCTGTGAGAATCTTGGGTCCATGCTAGTTCTAGTAGTTCTTCTGCAGTATTAGTGATGATTGAGATGCAGTTTAACAGATGATTCATCAGAAACATTGACCTTCTGCCACTTTTCCAAATGATCAACTTGAAGTCAAGCTATTATTTTTTGCTCTTACAACTGGGATTGACTATTGTCAAGTAGTGTATATATTTTCAAGATTTACACAATAATGACCAGGCTATTTTGTGTTTGATTTATTCAATTTCTGTACCTGAATGCTAGAAAACCATAAAGCACTGTTTCTTTCATTTTTATTTTTGTACTATCATTTATTGTAATTTAAACTTACTATACAGAATTAATGAAGGCTTTCCAAAATCAATCAAATCAAATCATCTGGTGAAATGATATCATATCTCAATACATATTGCAGCAGATCAGAATATTGCAGATTATCGCAGCCCTATATACAGTATGCATATAGTAAACATGAATGGATGTATAACCCAATTATCAGTTAATAAAAGCAATAATTAGCACTACTCAACCTTGGCCAACATTCAAGGTCTGTTAAAAACTCTATATCAAAAAGGGCCAACAAAATCTAATTGTGTAAATCCACAACATATTTCTGTAGTCTTTATAATAAACCACATAGCATTGCTTTGGTTCTGTGAATGCTCTTCATTGACATGGTGCTGTTTTACATTTGATGCCTTCAGGAACTTTCAAAGATGAGCAAAATCGATGTGCATTGGATTTGCTTATTGACATCTTAAACTCTGGCTAAAATGAATACAGACTTTAGGCAGTGTCCTTATACATGGACGTCAAGGGTATATAGGCAAGTAGGATGTAATATGACACAGCAGTTTTAATTTTTTATTGTTTGAATGAAAAATATGTCATTATTTACTCATCGTCCACTTGTTCAATAGTTTTTTTTTGGGGGGGGGGGGGGGGTGTTGGCACACAAAAGTGTTCTTAGAGCTTCATATGATTACAGTCAAAGGGCCCTATCATACACCCGGCGCAATGTGGCGCAAGGCGCAGCGCAATAGTCTTTTACTACTTTAAGCTTGGCGCAAGGGTCATTTTGAGGCATTGCGCCAAGCTGTTTAAATACCAAATGCATTTGCGCTCAAATGTGCGCCCAAAGGCGTTCTGGTCTAAAAAAGCAGGCGTGTTTTGGCGCGTTGCTATTTTGAGAAACTGTAAATAGTCTGATCTTTAGACCAGAACAAAGTCGGTCTATTGTCCTATAATAAGGATATATATAGGATATAAATATAAATGATTAAAATATTAAAAAACATATTAATTTATAGCCTACATGAATTTAAAAACCACTGCCTTCATACTTTCTTCATCTCGGGAGGCTTTTTCAGTTCATTCAATTTGCTTTCGTATAATGTTATTATTATTAGCAGTATTATTTATTATATCCATATTTATATTTGTTTTATTAAAAACAAGCTTAGATTTGTCCACCTGTCAGGTTTAAGACCATATGGGGCATAGCAGGTGTATTTGGAAATAACTCAGTATTTTGACCAAACTTTGTTATTATTAATCATTTATTCGTTTGCTGGAAATTAGAACTGAATTTAGAAACAGTTTTGAAACAAATCTTTGTGCTCAACAAACGAAATTAATTATTTATTGGCTAATTGATGTCTGTGCGGTAAGGTTTGAACCGCATGAACCGTCAAAATAGAGCCCAAAGTCTCTTTAAGGCAAGTCAATTTCCTTTGAAACACCTCTCGGCCAGTATGCCAGCTGACGTTCTGTTTAAATGGGGAAATACCAAATTCTTTAAGATTGCCAAGATGTGCCAAGCTTATGATTGAACAAATGGTATGTTACCATATTTTAAAGTTGCATTGTGAAAATTGCTGTATATTTTATGGTAAAAGTATAAATTTCTGTAAATAGAGCGTGATAAATGGCACTGTAAATGTAAATACAGTATTACTGCTGTAATTGATTTGCAGCAAGTTACTGGCAAACGGCTGTCAGTAAGTTACCATACATTCTACAGGACATTGTTACCAGTGTACTCTAGAATGCATAAGAGCATTGTGAGTTATATAAGTTGGCTTTTATGTCACAAGAATAATTTAATAGACTCTTGTAATTTGCCTAAACCTTTCCTAACTTTATTAATTATTATTTTGGGATCAAGCGGTATTTATAAAGGCAGAAATTGGCTGTTTATTAAGAATACAGAGACATTTATTGGTAAAAACTGAGCTCCAAATGGATTCGAGAGAGAACAGAGATCCATTTTGAAAATTTGAATAGTTTTTCTGTGGTGGATGAAACGGTCAGAAATAAAGTTATGATTTAAGTCCTTTTAAGGCAAGTCATTTCACTTGGTGGACTCACTTTCTTTGAAACACCTCTCGGGCAGAATGATCAGGCATTCTGTTTGAATGGGCAAACATCAAATTCTCCAAAATTGTTTGCCAAGCTTAACATTAAACTTTAGGAACCACCAACACAATTAAACAACAACTGTCTCTTTAGTTTCATTTCTAAACGTTCAAATCACACAAAATCTGAAGAAACTCCGAGCCCCTCCCCCAGAGAATCCTCAGTCTATAGCGATCGATGATTGGCTCTTGTACTAGAAGGTGGGGCTTCATTCAACATATTGATCGTTACACAAAACTATACAAGTGACGTATTTTCTAGTCTTTGTTACAGTGAAGTCGCATACACTGATTTGACAATGATTTGGTTCCTTTTCTGGACTAGAAACCATGTGGAGGATGAGGAAGCTCTCCAATTTCATCTACATGAACATGAAAGAAGGTCTCTGACTGGAACGACATAATGCTTAATGATTAATAACAGAGTTTTTAGATGAACTAATCCTTTAATGTTGGACAGGGGTCATCATAGGCACTCTAAGCGGTCTTTAACTGCACAGCCCCATATACAGTAGAGTGTGATGAAGTGTGTGTTGTGACACATTCCTCCCACAACTGTCACTGAAGTTTTGTGTGACTTGTGCCACAGTAGGGAAAGCCTTCATTAGTCTCATGCTTCGCTGAGGCTCTTGACACTTTGAGTTTTTTCTGTCTTAATATCTCCTTTTGGCAAATTCTCCATTGACCAGAAGCAACACCCAATCCTTGACATGTTAGAGTTACTCTAACCTAATCATCTTACCATAACAATTTCAGCCCTACATCTAAAAAAACGATTTATTGGATTTCTTTAAATTTTATTTAAGGTAACTGATTGCAAATTATTTCTATGGGCTGAATTAAAAAAATAATAATAAAAAATCCAATGAAGCACTTTTAAAGAAAAGACTATAGAACACACAAGGCGTGTCACTCGTATAATTTCGAATGAGGAAAAGTGCAACAGTCAATATTGGAGCAATCATCGATCGCTATAGGGGTATTACCAACCTACGTTACACGGGATCAAACGCGCACAGTGGTTTCAAAAAAAGACAGTTTCAATAGCAAACATGTCATGTTGTGTGGTAGGATGCAAAATTCGAAAAATACAATTACCGTACACCACACTGCTTTTAATGCCAACCGCAGACTGGCTAACAGCCATCATAAGAGCTGAATGGAGTGAAGACCTAATTAAAAATGTTGGACTCTGCAGTTTTCATGTTATACCAGGTGAGTTCACGCTATGCTGAATCATACACATTACACGTTTTTCATTGCAGCAATGATTTCAGCAAAAACAGTTAAATATGGTGAATTAAACTGCGAACACTGAATGCTTACAATGAAATGTAAAAATGTAAGTTCACATACCCTGCCGTACAGGTGCAGTCCGCTGTCAGAATGCAGCTGCTTTGCTTGTTGATGATTACCCAGGCCTTGTACAGCTCCATCTTCTTTCCTTGTCTTTGTTTAGGCAGAACCTCGGTTTTTAGCACTACATAGTGTTGAATGTGGTCATCATTGAACATTATTTCTTGCACATGACCACAGAACAAAACTGTAGGCATCCAAAGACTTGTAGGCCTTTAACTTCTCTCTTGTAAAAACACTTGGGCCCCGTTTACACTGCCAGTTAAATGTCACCCAATTCCGAATTTTTGCTCATATGTGACACAGATGGGATCTGTTCAATGACCATGTAAACACGAAAAAAACGCATGCATCCGGATATTCAGAGATCGGCTTCAGGCCTCCTTCATATGTAGAAATAAATCAGATATAGATCGGATATGTGACAATGCGACTGTCCTGTAAACAGGCAGATCAGATTTATTGAGGCATTTCGTTCTGTATATCTTTAAACTTGCGACAATGTGGTGCTTCTCCGTGGTTTAATGACGTAGAAGGAAGAGCATGTGTGGAAATGCCGACGCGGTAAACAACCTCAGAGGAAACACAGAGGAAGAAAGACCTGAGATCTCTCTCGTACCCACAAATTCCTCTGAATGGTGGAGGACATCATTAAAGCATATAAACCATAAGCGCAAGCTGTGATGACGGCCCTTTCCCATCTCCGCCTCAAAATCATTTTCAAGTTGGGCGGACTTTGGTGTGTAACTTTTGCTTTTTGTCGCTGTTAATACACGCACTGCAGGCTACACTTAGAATAATTTTACTCTCTCCAACACCAGTGCGCACAAAGGCTACATCTTTAACTACACACACACACATTAGGGCCATACCATTACAAAAACTGCGTGGGGGTAAATCTGGACTGAACCATTCACTGCTAATACTATACTTTGCATATTTCGCAGAGCTAAAAACAAGCCAATTTCTTCCATCGTGGCTAGTTACAGATACCAGGTAGTAATCGGCCCGAGCTCGGCTGCCCTTCGGCACCTCTGGCTCCGACTCGGCATCGGCGAGTGTTTTCCTTCGGCTTAGTCCCTTATTGATCAGAATGCTCAGTGTACTCTAGAATGCTCATTCCACAGTGGAATGAACCGCCAACTCATCCAGCATAGGTTTTACGCAGCAGATGGTCTTCTATTCGCAACACAGTACTGGGAAACACCCATACACTCTCACATTCACTCACACACACATATACACATATACACTATGGCCAATTTTGTTAAGGCCAATTCACCTACCCTGCATGTCTTTGGACTGTAAAGGAAACTGGAGAACATGCAAACTCCAAACAGAAATGTCCACTGGCCCAGACGGGACTCGAACCAGCGACCTTCTTGCTGTGAGGCCACAGTGCTAACCACTGAGCCACCGTGCCACCCATAATTCAGTTCATATTACAGTTAAATACTGTGTAATTTACAAGTCTAGATTTTTAAAGGATTTTTTAATCACAACTATACAAAATACTAAATTACCAAATTATTAGTGCCGGATATGAGAAGTCAGAAGTGATTTCCGCTTAGAGAACATTGCAGATTGATTATGTACCTGATGTTTACATGTTTTTTGTAGGACAAGGAACACCGAGTGCACATCTTTAGCTTGCTGACTCCCCCAGAGAGACTGAAACTCACTGCTCTGGTGGCTTATTATTTTTATTTTCATCCTCAGGTAGATGTTCTGAAGGGATAATGTAGGTCAGCAGAGACCAAACGCTTCAAGGAATATTTCATTTATTTATTTATTTGCGTTTTATTCTAGATATCATGATATATTTTTTATAAATTCAACCCTTTTCTTTTTTTCACAACAGTAATTTGCAGAAGCTACAAACATGAGCCAGCAGCAACTAGGTCTGATAATAAAACTGATTTGAGAAGCCAATCAATAGCTTGTGTAGGCTTAAATCAGATTAGGGTATTAAATAATTAAAGATAAAACAATGGATTAAGTTAAACGGAAATTAATTAAGTTAGAAATTAAGTCTTAAATCTTTTAGCCAAATTGTTTTTCAGACATTTGTTATTGTATCTTCAAGAGCGCTGGTTATACTGCCATTTATAATAGCACTGAAACTAAACTCACTGTCCACTTTATTAGGTACACCCGTCCATCTGCTTGTTAACGCAATTTTCTAATCACCCAATCACACGGCAGCAATTCAATGCATTTAGTCAGGTGGACATGGTCAAGACGATCTGCTGCAGTTCAAACCGAGCAACAAATGCCTTGTTGATACCCAGGTCAGAGGAGAATGGCCAGATTGGTTCGAGCTGATAGAAAGGCAACAGTAACTCAAATAACCACACGTTATAACTGAGGTCTGCAGAAGAGCATCTTTGAATGCGCAACACGTCCAACCTTGAGGCAGATGGGCTACAGCAGCAGAAGACCACACCGGGTACCACACCTGTCAGCTAAGATCAGGAAACTGAGGCTACAATTCACACAGGTGCACCGAAACTAGACAATAGAAGATTAAAGAAACGTTGCCTGCTCTGATGAGTCTCCATTTCTGCTGATATATTCCAATGATCAGGTCAGAATTCGGCGTCAACAACATGAAAGCATGGATCCATCTTGCCTTGTATCAACAGTTGAGGCTGGTGGTAGTGGTGGTGTATTGGTATGGGGGATATTTTCTTGACACACTTTGGGCCCATAAGTACCAATTGAGCATCGTGTCAACGCCACAGCCGACCTGAGTATTTTTGCTGACCATGTCCATCTTTTTATGACCACAGTGTACCCATCTCCTAATGGCTACTTCCAGCAAGATCACGCGCCATGTCATAAAGCGTGAATCATCTAAACTGATCTCTTGAACATGGCAATGAGTTCACTGTACTCAAATGGCCTCCACAGTCACCAGATCTCAATCCATTAGAGCACCTTTGGGATGTGGTGGATCGGGAGATTCCCATCATGGATGTGAATCCGACAAATCTGCTGCAACTGCATGATGCAATCATGTCAATATGAAGCAAAATCTCTAAGGAATATTTCCAGTACCTTGTTGAATCTATGCCATGAAGGATTAAGGCAGCTCTGATTACCCACGGTACTAGTGGCCGCTGAGTGTATATTGCAATAATTTATTCTGAAGCTCATTTTCCCAAGAACCACTTTCTATTCAGTGGCTGATTGTTTTTTGTTACTTTTAATTTTGTTCCTCCAAGCAGCTATCAAAACAACCCTGATACCCCTGACACCCACTTTAAATTAGTTACACTCAGGCTTCTTTGTAAACTTTGTTAATGGCATGAATAGCAGTTTGCATTACTGGACCAATGCACATTCGAAATATATGACTTATACCTTGGGTTACCAGTGGCACGAAGCATGGGATCTTGGTTTAGTCCCGATTGTGATCTAGGCCAGGAACACTTGCTGTGGAATGTGGGTTAACCCATTTACACCAACAGCGTAGCCGAGAACGACCCAGATGTTACATCAGTTGTGAAGTCCTTCAGTTTGACAGGCCTGGAAACAAACTTTACTATGAGCAATGAACAAATGTGGTAACACACACACACACACATGTTTGTTTTGTGAATTGTGGGGACATTACATGGGTTTCCATTGTTTTTATACTGTACAAATTGTATTTTGTACTGCCCTAAGCCCACCCTACCCCTAAATCCACCTCACAGGAAGTACCAAAAATAGAAATGAAGACATCAACATGTGTATAAAATGAAATAAACTTGCCTTGCAGTATCATGCATTGGAGAAAACATACGATCATTTTTCAGTGCAGCTAAACGGCAAGTACAAAAAGTTCACATATTAAGGCAATTTGGCTTTTAGGCTGTACTCACACTATTTACAGTTGCTTCGAACCGGGCCAAAGCACGCTTGTGCCCCCTCCCGTCTCCCCCGACAGCCCGCACTCACATTACAATCGGGCCTAGGCACACTTACGTCATCGATGATGCACTGGTCAGAAGCCCTCTCGCTGAGCACAGTGGAGATTTCTTCAGTTAATAATATTGCTTTAGTCGTTTGCGATGCGGGGACACGCAGTCAGATATTTCGCCAAACAGATCAGCCACTTTTGACGCTCATAAGCAATCATGAAGCCCTCGTACTGCAGGAATTAGGAGGTTTGCTGAAGGTGCAGCTGTCGTGCAGTGAGGGGTTTAAACTACGGCAGTTTGCGTTCACTGAACACAAGCCGGAGCAAGCTGAACTGCTGCTCTAGGCAGAAGACGATCACGCCGCCCTCAACCCCAATGTGAAAACGAAAGTGAGGTGTCACGGACCTCTTATCTGCCGCCCTATGCGCGGATATAACTAAGGACGCGCGGGTGCTGAGGGAGGTGTCGCGGACATAACTGAGGACGCGGGTGGTAGGGGAGGTGTCACGGATGCTGCCCTCTCTATACTGCCGCCCTAGGCAGCCGCCTAGATCGCCTCTATGGATGCGCCGGCCCTGACTGAACAGTAAGAATGATTAATAAACACATATGAAACAGTCCCTTAAAAGTCACGTCTCGCTTTCAGTTTTGGGCTTTGGTGCGTTTTGCACTCACACACAAGCGTACCCCGCCAAAGCCCAAGTGAACCGCGCTCAGGCACACCTCTTTCAGCCGGGTCAGGGCCGGCCAAGTGAACCGTGCCGGAGCCCGATTCAGCGCACTCACACTTCTCAAATGATCCAGGAAACGGGCCTGGCACGGTTCGGATAGCATAGTGTGATCAAGCCCTTAGAATGAGTGCTTATGAAAATACTAATGTCACAATATGAAAATACTAATGTCACAATACCCAATCAGATTAATCCTAACTGACTATAAGTAGCCTAGCTAGATCTACTCCCTTATCTTCGTTTTCCGAAGAAACCCCCCATCCACCCCTTCTCCTTTCTTCCTTTACCACAGGAGAGCTCTCGAGAACCACCTGATCTCGTACTCCCGTCACATGTTCTATGAACCTGGCGGGAGCCCTGGGTTCAACTATCTCCGAGCTCAGGGTCCTCTCCCGGGACAGCATGCCAAACCTGCTAACAGTTGTCAAACAATATCTAAGTGTGAACTCTTGAAATAGTTGTGAAGAAAGATTTGCTTTGTCATTGAACCTGAGAAAAACGTCGAAAACCACCATAATGACGTAGTCTCCATGCTATAATAATAATAATAATGATAGAACTATTTTTAACTGTGGGGACATATCTTTACAAGTACGATTTGACTGTATTATTTGTGTCCCCTTTAAAAAATTGCTTATAGAAAATTTTATTTTTATTGCCCCCCTACTGTTAAATCAGATTTGCGGCCATGCAGATGTAGTCATTTAAAAAATAATATACAAAAACTATTTTACTGATGTAATTAGTAATGAATTGGCCATGCAGTTGGTAGCGCTGTCGCCTCACAACAAGGAGGTCGCTGGTTCGAGCCCCGGCTGGGTCAGTAAGCATTTCTAGGTGGAGTTTGCGTCAGGCCCGGATTGGCTAATCGGGAGGACCGGGAGAATTCCCGGTGGGCCGGTCCGTTTTTTGGCCGCGAGGGCCGGTGTCCTTAGCTCCAGAATCTGTTGCTCTCAGCAGTCACACTTTTTTAATTTATTTACTTACTTGACCACAGCCTTTTTATTCATTATTTTATTGCAACTCTTCTCTTTTTATCTATTTTAATGATGATAAAACTTAGTTGTGTCTCCTCACTGTACACAGCTGTTGTGGTCCAGCGGTTAGCATGTTAGGATAAGACTCCGCAGATCCGGGTTCGATCCTCGTTAGGGTAATTTATTGTTTTCATTTTTATTGTTAAGACATATAATACTGTTAGGGTTGTTGAACATTTGAAGTTCTAAAGCAGTTGTTTTCTCAAAAAAAGACGTGATAGTGTAATTAGCAACTGAATTGGAAATGACCTTATTTTAATGTAGTCAGTCGTGAACTGAGGTGGGCCGGTCTGAGGCTTGAAACTCCAGGGCTGAAAAGGAGTCCCACTCCGGCCCTGGTTTGCGTGTTGGCGTGGGTTTTCTCCAGGTGCTCCGGTTTCCCCCACAGTCTAAAGACATGTGCTGTAGGTGAATTGGGTAAGCTATATTGTCCATAGTGTATGTATGTTTCCTGGTTCTGCAGGTTGGGGGTTGAGCTAACAACCCACCTCATAAAAAACTAGATGTTACAAAACACCAAAATGTTGCAGCTGAATATCAACTTTGATATAAATGGCCCTGGGAATAACAACGTATGTAAGTGATTAGTAATAAATTACTTTTTGGTCGTAAGTTACCCAACTCTGCTCATCACACAAACCCACCACAGAAATGGACTACTTTTTGATGACTCTGTATTGTTTTCCACAGAACAAATGATAACATGACGTGCCGCGGTTGAGCAAATGATGACAGATGTTTCATTTTTGGCTGAACTATTTCTTTTTGCACACTGCTGAATTGATTGCAGGGCTGTGTTGAGCGCACTGCTGCAGGAGGGCTTGTTGTTTTGCATTCTGTGCTGCAATTTATGACCCGCGTACAGGTCACCGAGTGCAGCGGCAGTGATGGGAGAAACTTGCAGTCTATCTTAAATGCCTGCCAAGCTGCATCTCAGTGCTATACGGCAGTGCCCTAACCGGCAAGAGGCGACACATAAGACCCCAGGGGTGAAACAAATGAGATTGTGTTTCTTTTTCCATTAATAAAAGGTGATATAAATGTATTTGATTCTATATTATTTGATCCCGGTGTTGTTTGTGTTTCATTCATTTCAAATGAATGAATGAGTCATCATTTACTCTTGCTGTACCAAACCCTCAACATACTTTCTTTCTTTTGAACAATAGGATTTATAACTGATTAGTAAATGCAGTGAAATTAGTTGTATTTTGTCTTCTCTCAGTAGTACAGCAGTGCTCAAACAGCCATAAAAGCCACTTTCAGACCAATCGGCTTTTATTTGAATTCTCCTGACCAACATAAACACCCCCTGATACAAAATTAGAGACTTTTCTGTTTAAATGACTGGATCTCACCTGCAAAACTCCAAAAAAAAAAAACTGTTATTTTTTTTGACTAAACAAATTTTAATAGTTGAATAAACTTTAATGGGATTGTTGACTCAAAAATGAAAAGTTGTGTGTGTGTGTGTGCGTGCGTGCGTGCGTGCGTGTGTGTGTGTGTGTGTATATATATAGTGTGGAAAAAGTTAAGCGCTATGAATACTTACCGGATGCACTGTGTGTGTGTGTGTGTAGATATATAGATATATATTTACACACACACACACACACACACACACACACACACACACACACACACACACAGTGCATCCGGTAAGTATTCATAGCGCTTAACTTTTTCCACACTTTTTTTTTACAGCCTTATTCCAAAATGGATTAAATTTGTTTATTTTCTATATTATATATAATATATTATATATAATATATATATATATATATATATATATATATATATATATATATATATATATATATATATATATATATATATATATATATTATATGCTATTATATATTATATATTATATTATATTAAGATACACATTAGCAAAAAAAACAAAAAAACTAATCCAAGTATCGATTAAAAAACAGGAGTTCTTAATTATACTACAACATCATTGTTGTTTTTGTTGTAAATCTCATAAATGTATTTACATATGGTAAAAAAAAAAACATGTGACTCTTTGACATTTGACAGAAATTGTACCTTAATTGTTTTATGGGAGCAGCGTTATGATTTGCAAAGCACGATGTTACGGTAAAAATCTATTCTACAGTTGTTTACATGGCGTGTATTGCAGTATATGAGTCATTTCTGTCATGATATCACAATAATGCGATGTGACATCATGATTTTCCAGCCTCACCATAGTAGCTCAGCCTCTCACAGTGGAGCACCGCTTGCTTATGAATATTAATAAACGAGTCGTTCGACGCTGAATGATTGGCTGCGGAGGTGTTATGCTGCTGGCGAATTTGTGAATTCTACTACGGGGAGGGCTTTGGCTTATGCGTATTAATTAGGTGGCGTAAATACCTGCGTAATGTTACGAAGCGGTATTAATATTAATGGCATACGCTTTCCTTATAAACGATTGTTTATTTTGCGCATGTATGAAGGGCAGGTCCCGTCACTGGTCATTAATTCACCGCTGCAGTCTGATCCCTAAGTGGATGAATGTGTTTTTGTCTCCTAGAAAACAAGTACATTAAACATAAGCTATAATGTGACAAATAAACAACAAATAGCCTATCTTTTTTTTCCCTCAAATCCGGTACAGCGCACCACACCACTTTTGTTTACATGTCATCGATTTTTAATGTCACCCTCCAGAACTGAAATAGGCAGAATTAGCTAAATATTTCTGATATTATACTAAATAAGGCTGCTATTATTATTTTTTATTTTATTTTATGCAAAGTAGATTAAAATTTAATTTAATTTATTATTATTTATTTATTATTTTATTTAATTTATTAATTTGGGCTAATTAGCTGTACCTAAAATGCATGATTTTGAGAGACAGCAGTTAAAACGTTGTGTTATTTGTTACAGTTGTCATACTGCACCCCCTGGTGTTTGAAAACTGGATCTGTTTATTGATCTCCTTAAAATAATTGCAGAGGAGAGACAGTTACAACACTTTTTGCATTTCCTTCAGTTTCTCAGAGACAGTGTCTTGTGAAAATAAATAAAATGTATTATTATTCTTATTATTTTATTATTATTATTATTAATATTACTATTAATAAATCAAGCAACAACTAATTATCAGGATTAAAAAACTTAAGATTATTTTATTAAAAATTTTGACCGAACCTTTACTAAACTACTTCTTTGAACTTTGAAATGAATTAATCAAACAATTGTTTAATTTTTTTTTTTCAAATTAAATTACATTGAAACAGTAATAAAATTACAATTGTACATTGTTAATATGGCAAGCTTTTAAATAAATTTTGTAATTGGGGACCCAACCCTGATTAAACCCCATGTTGCAACCGTCACCACGCTCCCCTACACGAGACATTTGCAGGGCAGTGCTGGATGTGTCAAAGCTAAATAGGGTGAAGTAATCAATATTTATTTCTTTCTATAAATTTTCTGAATATTCGCACCGAAAACATTTTTAAATGACATTTTTAAAAATACGTAACCCACCGGTCCTACTGTACCCAACCCGGTCGGAGCTGGGATCGAACTGGCGATTGCATGGGAGTCAGTTGCTTTAACAAGGAGGCTAAAGACCATGACATTTTGCGTCTGTTGCTAGAGCACCTTTAGAGGTCAGAGGTGCACAGCACTTCGCTAGCTGGCCTCCGTTACACTCACCCACCTAAACCTCACTCCCATCCCGGACGAGCCCCCACAAGTGACTCACCGGTCCTACTGCACCCAACCTGACCTGAGCTGGGATCAAACCGGTGATTCTTTGTATGGGAGTCGGTTGCTCTAACAAGGAGGGTTAAAGACGGCCTCTAGCATCTGTGACAAGAGCTACTTTTAGAGGTCAGAGGACTGAGCTTTACCTGCACAGCACTTCGCTAGCTTTCCTCCATTACAAATATATCAATAAATCTCTGATACTGCAATTATTTGATGTTTATTAAAAATAAACAAACAATCCCAAAACCACACATATGAATATGTATCCTAAGAAATAACTGTACAGTTGTTTTGTGTTGTTAGTCACGCAATAATAGACACTTGTATAGTTATCAGGAAGAAAATTGTAATGTTGGTAGCACCCGACTCTCATGCGGAAGGTAACTGGTTCGATCCCAGCTCGGAGTGTGTTGGGTCGTGAAAGACCGGCGGGGGCTACACTCGGTTGACAGTACAAGAAAAATGAGTAAAGCAACAGAATAAATAAGAGCACTGAATTATAGAAAATTGTATCCTTGATGCAGGAACATTTATCCTTAAAAGCTCACTCGTATAAACATCTAAACCAAAATAGACAAGAATAAATGCACAAAGAAGATGAGTAATTGAACAATTACGTTCAGTAGATCGTTCATTCATTTTCCTTCGGCTTAGTTCCTTTATATATCAGGGGTCGCCACGGCGCAATGAACCGCCAACTTATCCAGCATATGTTTTACGCAGTATTGGGAAACATCCATACACACACATATGGACAATTTAGCTCATTCAATTCACCCATATCGCTTGTCTGGACTGTGGGTTAACCCGGAGAAAACCCACGCAAACATGCGGAGAACATGCAAACTCCACACAGAAATGCCAGCTGACCCAGCCGGGACTCGAATTAGTGACCTTCTTGCTGTGAGGCGACAGTGCTAACCACTAATCCACTGTGTCACAGACGTTCAGTAGTTATGATCTTCAAAGTTATTTCAAACAGTCAGGGTACAGAGGGTGCAATTTTGAACTGCTGAAAATAATGTCTGTTTGCCGTGATATACAAGTAAACATGAAGAGTTTAATAACACTGTGTTTCTGTGAGTCCCGCTGTCTTCTTCCTCTGTAGGAACAGGAACCGGGGCTGTGGTATATTTAACCACAGAGTTTTTTTCCTGCAGTTTTACAACCTTAGAAACTACATTTGATTTTTATCTTTGTTTGAAAAGAGTTGCACATATGAAGTCAGAATTATTAGCCCCCTTTTGATTTTTTTTCTTTATTAAATATTTCCCAAAATGATGTTTAATAGAGCAATAAAATTTTCACAGTATGTCTGATAATATTTCTTCTTCTGGAGAAAGGCTAATTTCTTTTATTTTGGCTAGAATAAAAGCAGTTTTTAATTTTTTAAACACCATTTTAAGGACAAAATTATTAGCCCCTTTACGCTATATATTTTTTCGATTATCTACAATATAGTAATTCGATAGTAATTACCCTTTACTGCCTAGTTAACCTAATCAACATAGTTAAGCTGTTGAAATTGGGAAAAAATAAACAGGGGGGCTAATAATTCAGACTTCAACTGTATATGAAAGGGCACTTTTATTTTGAATTACATGTAGAGCGCAGTCATATTTGTAGCCTTTAATTTTTCAGAATTTTTCAGTAATTCAATTTAATTAATCTTTAGTTCTATAGCGCTTTTACTATGTAGTTTGTGGTGAAGCAGCTTAACATAGAAGTTCTAAAGTGAAACTGAGTCAGTGCAGTTTTCAGAGTTGAAGTTCAGTTTAGTTCAGTTCATTGTGAGTTAATTTTCACTGCTGAAAGTGCAAACACTGAAAAGCAAATCCATCGATGTGCAGCTCAAATCCCAAGCAAGCCAGTGGCGACAGTGGCGAGCAACAAACTTCACCAATTGATGAAAGTGAAGAAAACAAAAAACTCGAGAGAAATCAGGCTCAGTTGGGCAGGACCATCTCTACTCTGGCCAAACTTGTTGTGTAGAGCCGCAGTCTAGGCGCCGGAGGCTGGAGAACGGCTGACGTCCAGAGGTTGAGTGGGTTACTGGCGGGTGGCCCAGGATCACAGGAAAGTTAATTTACTAATATACACAGGAATAGCAGGAAAGTTCGTGTTTTACATTAAAACAAGCAAACAATTATATAATGATTCACTTTTAAAGACTATATTTATGAATCAAAGAAATCGAATTAATATCTGGCCACTATGCATCAAACTGCTAGGTTTTAGAAAATTTTCAGGAAGAAGCTCGAGAAAAATCAAAAAGTGAATGATGATTCATGATGCTTGCAGATGATTTATATGTCCTTTTATTGATTTAAACGATAATAACTTTGCCAAAGAATTTGCACAATGGAACCAATGTTGATCCTACCAAATCCCAAAATCAATTTGTGTGTGTTCAAAATTTACATTCCACTAGAAAATGTCCCACCACAATGGAGTGTTAAATAAAGGCGGCAACACCAAGGCTCCAAAAATACAAATTAATTAAATTAAAAAGGCTGACACGGAGCATGTAACGATTCGAGCCACCCGGCTCTTCATCAGACATCAGACTTTTTGCGGTTTTGGCTAAGCACCCAGTTAAGAGGGATGTGCGTGCTTTTGTACAGTTTTTTCCACCATAATGGAGGAAAACCAAAAATTTTAGTCATAACAATTGGTCCAGTGGTCTGAAAATAGACTTGATGACTGGATCTGACTGAAAATATTTGGTAAATTTGGGTATTATGATTTAGGTGGTTTGTGCATTACAAGCATGCATATTATTTTACTTAATTGAATAAGTGTAGCTCAGATGATGGTTTGTTATTGTATATGAATTTTTGGTGTAAAGGGAGGATATTGATATTGCGGTGTTTATTGTATCATTAGGCTATAAATATATTCCTGTGTTCATGATGGCAGAGGCAGATCCTGGAAAATAATAAGCATGTCATTCGGCTCTTCTGATTATCCGTGCTTGTCATTTTGGTTCTGAAGTGCTTGGGCGCAAAATTGCTTGCGGATGTATTTACGTAGAGTTTCTGTTAGACATAAAATCCTTATGAGGGTGTTTTTAAGGGTGGAAAACTCCCTCAATAGCCTCTCAATTTTTTTGACAATCAGAAAGTAGGGACTGTCTGAAACATGTTAAGCTACAGTATATTATATGGACAATTGCAATCCTCAAAACCTTTCTACCCCTCAAACTGGGTGTGCATTTACTGTTTGTCATTGCCAAGTATCTGTTTTGGTCACTTTACATTTAAAAATAATAATAAAATTAATAGTTAGTAAATGTAATGCATATTTCTCTGTGCTAAGAAAATCTCAGTACTGTAGTTTAATCTCTTATAGTGTAGGTGTAGATACTGTTAATCACAATTATTCACAACTTTAAAAAGAAAATCTAACAATAAAAGTGTTTTTGGCTTTTGGTATTGTAACTTACCCACAATAAAAAGGTGAAATGATTATATGTTTAGGATTAGTAAACTTAATTTGCATCAACTCAATTTGTCAGATTTTGTATCAAACTGTCAAATTAGTCCCTTTATTATTCTGGGGTCACCACAGCGGAATGAAGCGCCAACTTATCCAGCATATGTTTTACGCAGCGGATGCCCTTCCAGGTGCAACTTATCATTGTGAAACATCCATACACACACATACACTACGGACAATTTAGCCTACCCAATTCACCTATGGCACATGTTTTTGGACTTGTTGGGGAAACCGGAGCACCCAGAGGAAACCCACGTGAACACGGTGAGAATATGCAAACTCCACACAGAAATGCCAACTAATCCAGCCAGGGCTCGAACCAGCAAACTTCTTGCTGTGAGGCTATTAATATTAATATTAATATTTTATCTTCCTAGATCTTTAAATATTTTGAATATTCGTTTTGAGTATTGTTGTGTATAAAAATAATATACAAGAGACATGAGTATTCTGGTCTGTTTTGGTCTCTTGATCGCCATCGTGTCCTGTTTTTGAATCGTTCAGACGTCTTTCTTGTTATGTTCATACTTTAACTGAAATGTATAGAGCTTGTTCGAGTGGACTGAGACTTATCTTTTTGGAAACGTTATTGTTTGGTGCACATTAACCTTCGGTTGCCAGTGTTTACACTTAAGGTGTTCACAATTATTCAATTGAGGCTCACTAAAAGGCTCTCGACAGAGTTCATTTGAATCGAACCAAACCTGCAAAGTGTGAACACACTTTTAATATAGCTCAGCCAACACCATATGCCAACCTGCCCAGAAACAAATATTTTTATAATTTGACATTTTATGTCTATTTAAAGGAATTTTTGGGAGTGAAGTCCCTTAGCTGTCCTAACCAAAAAAGTGACTATGACAAAAATCAGATGCTATATGATCAAAAACATGATGGTTTCATAAACGTATAAAGAATCATATTCATAGATCTTTAAATATACATAAAAAACAAGTTAGGAATGTATTGTTGTGTATAAATACAATAAACAAGAGTATTTTGTCCTGTTTATGGTCACATCTTTTGTGCGCCATTTTGAGCTCCTATTGGTTCGCTTAGACATCTTTCTTGTCACGTTCATGCCTAAACAGAGCTTGTTCAAGTGGACTCTTTTGGACTTTTTTTGGTGTGTGTTTTTTGTGTTTTGTGCACATTAAGCTTCGGTTGCCAGTGTTCACACTTTAGGTGTTCACAATTCTGCAAATGAGGCTCACTAAAAGTTCAGTCTTGACAGAGTTAATTTTAATCAAATCAAACCCGAGTGTGAACACACTTTTAATATAGCTTAGCTAACACCATATGCCAACTTGCCAAGAAACAAATATATTTATAACTTGAGATTTTATGTCTATTTAAATGATTTTTGGGGAGTAAAGTCTCTTATTTGTCAAAACCACAAAGCACCAATATTGTAACTATGAGGACAAAAATCAGATGCTATATGATCAAAAACATGATGGTTTTATAAACATATAAAGCATCATATTCACAGATCTTTAAATGAAGTTATGAATATATTTTCTTGAGTATTGTTGTGTATAAATATAATATACAGGAGTATTTTGTCCTGTTTATGGTCACATCTTTTGTGTGCCTTTTTGAGCTCCTATTGGTTCGCTTAGACATCTTTCTTGTCACGTTCATGCCAAAACAGAGCTTGTTCAAGTGGACTCAGACTTTGGTGTGTGTTTTGTGCACATTAAGCTTCAGTTGCCAGTGTTCACACTTTAGGTGTTCACAATTCTGCAAATGAAGCTCAGTAAAATATCAGTCTCAAGGTTAATTTAAATCAAACCAAACCTGCCAAGTGTGAACACACTTTTAATATAGCTCATCCAACACCATATACCAACTTGCCAAGAAACAAATATATTTATAACTTGACATTTTATGTCTATTTAAAGGAATTTTGGGGGGTAAAGTCCCTTATTTGTCCAAACCAAAAAAGACCAACATTGAGACTATGATGACAAAAATCAGATGGTATATGATCAAAAACATGATGGTTTCATAAACGTATAAAGCATCATATTCACAGATCTTTGAATGAACATAAAAATACCAAGTTATGAATATATTTGCTTGAGTATTGTTGTGTGTAAATATAATATACAGGAGTATTTTGTCCTGTTTATGGTCACATCTTTTGTGCGCCATTTTGAGCTCCTATTGGTTCGCTTAGACATCTTTCTTGTCACGTTCATGCCTAAACAGAGCTTGTTTAAGTGGACTCAGACTTTGGTGTGTGTTTTGTGTTTGGTGCACATTAAGCTTCAGTTGCCAGTGTTCACACTTTAGGTGTTCACAATTCTGCAAATGAAGCTCAGTAAAATATCAGTCTCAAGGTTAATTTAAATCAAACCAAACCTGCCAAGTGTGAACACACTTTTAATATAGCTCCTCCAACACCATATGCCAACTTGCCAGGAAACAAATATATTTATAACTTGACATTTTATGTCTATTTAAAGATCTGGGAAGATCTTGATTTTGAAGATTAAACCATTATTTCACTCATATTGGCATCTTATTTTCTCAAAAGTTGTTTGAAACATTAATGTTGACACTATTTGATGCTTTTTATGTTTATGAAATCATCTTGTCTTTGACCCATATACCATTGCATAATGTTGTTTGTTAAAAGTTCTACTGCAGTCAAACCCCTTTCTCTGATTTCTGGGTGTGGTCAGTTTGATAAATAAATACATAAATAATCTTAACTGCACGTATGGTCGTTTTAAACAATCCATTTAAATGTTTCAAATGCACCCAACGCTATATTTATCTTAACATATACACGCTGCAGCTCAATATCAACGCGCCACACGACACACCACACATTTGAATCTGTAATCTACCATGATACTCGCCCCGCCTTCCTCTTAGATCATGCAGCGGCCGTTTTACCACATTCAAAGTAGAAGAGCGCGCGAAAAACTGTTTGTTATCAGAGGCAGTCATTTGGAAGGGGTATTTTAAATAACACCCTTAACAAAAACAGGATATTATAAAATAGAAATAATAGCTACTATTACACAGTAAAACAAAAGTGTGTTGAACAAATGGGGTCAGTTACGCGCCATTAATTTGAAAGCTACAACATGTCAGTTACTCAAACATTCAAACAGCTGCGCTGAACGACGGTTATTGACCGTTAAGGAAAATATTCGCTTGTTGTTTGCTAATGTTTTACTATAGGTTAGGTCCGCAAGACGCTTTCATATTTAGGGCAAAATGGCGCGAGGGAAGATGTGCTTGCAGTCTATTCAGACTCCCAATGCGACTTTTTGAGGTGCACTACGGTACAGCAGACTGAGGGGTGTATACATCCACGACGTGTTTCAGGCGAGAAAGGGGTGACTGTTCGTTTCTAAGCAGTTGTTCTGGGGGGACTTCTGCATGTTTAACACTATTTTGGGAGGTGGGAAGAGGAAGAATGAAAGAGGTCTTCCAACGGAGCGGTCGTAAACATGAACGGTGCCCTGTACATTTCGTTTTTCCAAGGTCAGCTGGAGTCCGCACTGGAGCAGGTAGTGCAGCTCGCCGTTCAGGAAATCACCAAGACTGTTGGGGCCACTTTGAATTCAATGCTATTGGAAACGGCCACCAAAGAGCAGGAAAATCAGCGTTTGAGGGCGACCCTGCAGTCTCGGGAGCAAGCATACGGCGGTAACGGGAAAAGCAATGCGGCTAAAGGGAAAACAAACACGAATGATGGAACAAAGCAACACACCCCCAGTCGGAGCCCTGAATGTGGCGTTCAGTCTGAGACGCTCAGGCGTGAACAGAAAGAGCGAGCAGTTGGTAAGGTTATTTGAGTGTAAGGTGTGCTTAATATTGAATCCTGTAGGATGAATCTTTCATTGAAGCGCCCATCTTCGCGATACAGGTCTGCCTCGATGGCTTGCTGCGCAGTGACGAGGTTTCTAAAAACAAGGGTAAACACCATTTTGAACGGAAGGAGGAAGTCATAATAAACTTAGACCCATGCATTTCGGTTTCATGATTGGTGGTTCAACGCACATTTGTTTCAGAAGCATGGCACTAATGACCCTGCAGTAAACCCCGACTATGGGAAAATCCAGTTTTAGATAGTATTGGATGTTTTTTATGTGGTTGACCAGTCATCATGTTCTCAAAACCCAAATTAAGCTGTTTTTCTGATGGTCTTAGATGGTCCATCACCTTGCACCAAGTTATGACCTTAGACTTGTAAGAAAGGCATGCAGGGATTTCAGGCATTTCAGAGAAATTTAAGGCCCTTAAAAAGTCTTAAATGCTGTTTTACATTGTCTTACATTTTGTATAGTTTTGCATTATACAACTTCTAGATGTATGACAAAGTTTGCCTTAATTTAATCTGCCAATTATGTAGTGCTGTGTGTGGTTTTTAAATTATATATATTTAATTTATTTAAATTATTATATATATATATAATTAAATGCATCACTGCATTGAAGAGAAAAAAAAACTAACAAATGTTAGGAAAGAGAGAAAAATATATTTACAAAGCCTCAATCATTAAGAAAAAGATTATCATAAGCTTTAAGAAATGCATTATTCTTAATAAATTTAAGAGATTCAACGATTAATACATTTTAGCATGGAAAATATTAAGTCTAGGTATTGTCTTAGGAACTAATTTTTGTGTATAAAATGTACAATGTAACACAAAAACGTTAATAATAAGATCAAGAACATGATCAGTACCTGAAAAGTACAGAAATAAATCTTTTGTAGGCAAATTTAAGCTGTGCAGTTTATGAAATCCCTAAAATCCTGCTAGATTTGACATCACATTGCTTTGTGTACTGTTGTAACTAAGACAACACTGTTATTCCTGCTTTTCTTTAGGCACCACCTACTTTACTGTAAGTTGTCCCCAATTTTACTGGTTGAAACCTAAAGTGGCGATGAGGTCTTAAAATATATGAAAAGGGTCTTTTAAGGTATTGAATTTCACTCTCGAATTCCTGTATATACCCTGATTATACTAGTTAGTTACAATTATGAGCAGCTAATCACATTTCAGTGATTTTATTTGCAAGTATAACTAATTATTGTACTAAATTTGAGTTTGTAATTAAGCTTAATTCAATTCAGTTAATCTTTTGTATCTATAGTGCTTTTACAGTGTAGATTGTGTGAGAAATAGAGAACAATAGCCCAAAATATTTCCACTACACCAGAGGAAGTGTGCAATTTTGCATAATCGTGCTGCAGAAAAACAAGACATTGTCTCAGGCAGAATGTTATGTCTTTTGTTGAAGAGAATCATCTGATTGAAGGAAGTTTTTGATGTCTTGCCTGTGAAATGAATCTTAGTCAGCAGTATTCAGGCCTGTTGAGGCATGTATACAGAGACAGTTTGATGTTTGAGTATGGCTGACTTGTTATGACTGCAGCCAGTGGCTGGTTGGGGTGATGACGCTACTGTCGTTGAGCTGCTCCTTAGCGCTGCTTTTCATACTGCGGTGACGGTAGCCATGGGGAGGGTGCCTTTGCATTACATTTTAGCCAATGATGGTGGCTGGAGGAAGCCACACCTACCAAACCCTGCGGAGGGTATCTATGGTTGGGGTTTGAGGGGGGGGGGGAGTATCTTGGGAGCTTTCATCCTACATAAGCAGATACTGCAGCCAAATAACAAAGGAGACCAGTGATCCGCTTTACACGTCAACATGGCTTGGAAATGCATGCAAAGTCTTTCTTTTTCAGATATGAACTTCATGGTTTTGTTTAGATACACCAATAGAGTCTAAGGAATTGTATTTGCGCAGTGTTGAATGGGTTAATCTCTATTTAATCCTGCAGTGTTCTTGAAGGTAACATCTGGGCTGAAGAGTAAGGATGTCCTACTGACCTAGAGCCAGCGGGAGAGTTTCAGGTCATTTGAGACCACTGTTGCATTGCCACTGTTGATGGCTTGCAAACAAAAAAAACCTCCCCCTAATGTATCACATTCACTACAACACTAGATTTTGGGTTAACCAAATTTCCTTGAGCTCTGCTTGACCTAGTCCTTGTATGACGTGTATTCTGTGACGTCTTTCTTAAAAAACGCAAATCAGCACAACATTCAAAATTGCAACGCTGCAGTCCTGCAGATTTAACGTTTGTATTGTTTTTTATGCAGCTGAAGGGGTGGTCACACTACACCTTTTGTTCTGTTGACTTCCATTCATACACACGTGAATGCAGAAGAGTGCAATTGCAAGCTCATGTGAAAAAATTCCACATTTCGTTGCATTCCTGTGTGGTGAGCTGTGAATTGTTATCACGTGAAGCTGTGTGACCAATAGAGGATAGACACATCATTGCATGACCTTTAAGCTAGGTTAAACACATGCATTAAAAAGCATCATAGAAAAGTCAATTTTTTTATTTTTAGTTTTGCATTTAATATGAATAAAATTGAGTTATTATGTACAATTTATGTTTGTAAAAAGAACATGATGCCGTTGAACAAATTTTGCAGACTTAAAATTTGGATTACGTGCTGTCGTTTTCCCTTTAGTTTATTCATTTAATCACATTTACAGCTTCTTGCAAATTTTCTGTAGATGAACATATACTGTATATGTAAATTATATTAAATTTAACATAATTTCCTGTTAAATTTTAATTCCTTTAATTTTTCCCCCACAATTTAAGATTAGGAGAAATTATATTTTTATAATAACACATTTCTAAAAACAATAGTTTTAATAACTAATATGTAATAACTGATTTCTTTTATCTTTGCCATGATGTCAGTATATAATATTTGACTAGATATTTTTCAAGACACTTGTATTTAGCTTAAAGTGACATTTAAAGGCTTTACTATGTTAATTAGGCAAGTCATTGTATTATGATGGTTTGTTTTGTTGACAATTGAAAAATATATTACTTAAGGGGGCTAATAATATTGACCTTAAAACAGCTTTTATTCTAGCCAAAATAAAACAAATAATACTTTCTCCAGAAGAAAAAATATTATAAGAAATACTGTGAAAAAATTCCTTGGTCTGTTAAACATCATTTGGGAAATGACGAAAACTTCATAGTAGAGCAAATCATTTTGACTTCAATTATGTAGTCAATTGTAGATATTATGTAGCCATGTGCTGGTATAAGTTCTAACTTCTGACAGTTTGATAATCTTGGATAAAAATATCACAGTATTGTGATCAATGCTCTAAAATAAGTTATTTTTAAATGTCTGGGTAAAAAAAAAAGACTCATTTTTTTCTCATTTTTTCTCGTTTTATTTTAGGAAACATTTTTAATAGGGATGCTCCAAACTAGATTTTCGAAGCCGATACAGAGTACCAGTTCCTTGTCATGATGATCGGCCTAAAGTTCTTTGTCATGAAGATCGGCCTATATTGAGTACCAATTATGATGCTTTAAGCTGTATAATGCACAAAGCACGAATTCTACAGTTTTACAACCTTAAAGGGCTCCACAGACTATTAAAATAAAATGTCCTATTGTTGCACAAACGTGTGAGCATTTTAGTGACTTTTGCACATGCAACATCATATGTTGTAGATAAACCAGTAAAGATGACACTAGCATTTACAAACTAAAGAGGCATCGGCAGTCATTTGGAACTATAGTATCGCGATACTACAATAGTCCCGGTAAACCATGCAACCCTAGCTGATATCGATCTTCGGTCGATCGATTGGAGCATCCCTAATTTATAACATTTTGGCTAAATAATTCTGGTCTCTTCGTTGTTTTCACAAAATACAGATTTCTATACAACACTTTTAGAAAACACATTAAATACCCTTACTTATACCTTAGGAACGGTATTACAGAAAATGTTAGCCATTTTAAAACCTTGACTTTTCCAAACCGCGGTAAACCTTGAAACCGGTTATCGTCCCCAGTCTAATATTTCGTATAGATATTTTTGTGGTTGTACCGGTTAAAATGTTGGTCTGCCAGAAAGAAACCAATTTATTTTTTTTATTTTTTTGAGCATTGGAAATGAAATCAAATAGATTTTTAATGCACTTTTTAATGCTCGTCAATGATTCATTAATGCACATTACTCCATGAAAATAAAAGCTCCTGAAACTACTCTTTTTTTTTTTGATGGATGTGATGAAGCGCCTTTCAGCCTCTCCTCTGTATGATTCATGATCTATTCAATTGCCAGAGGACAGTCAAGTTATGCCCTACAATTCTTTTCATTGAATATCCCATTTCACTCTGCAGTTCATCATTTTACTAAAGTAAAATGGGTCATGAATGTCATTTCATGTTGTCTAGACAGTACTGCGCATTTTAAGCATTAGTGTCAGTTAGGGTGGAAAATAGCCAAGAGTTTATTAAAAAAATCTTATCACACATTTTTTATTATTAACTGCTGCAGGAATCATATATCATAATTGTTTGCAGTATGTATATCCCAATAAAACCTATATATATGCATTTGCAGATGCTTTTTTAAATATTTCCCAAATTATGTTTAACTGAGCAAGTAAGAATCAGTGTTAAAAAAAAACCTCTTTCAGTTAAACAAATATACAGGGGGCTAATAATTTTGGAGGGCTAATAATTCTGACTTCAAATGTATATGTATGTGACACTTGGTAATATAACATGCACAATTTGCTCTAAAGTAAAGCATTTGGTGGAGTTTTTAGATTTGGCTCAAAATGGGCTCCATACAGTCAGTGAGGAATGGAGTGGACTGCATGCTGTGCATTTTAAAGGCCTCGCTGCTGCAGGGAGGTACATTTTATACAAGGTACAAGATTGCGTCTAACTCAAAATTCAGACCTGCAGTACTTGCTTCCCATTTGATTTCATGCCAAAGACTGGCACAAGCTGAAGTGCTGAGGAAATTACTGAGGGATTAGCTACGATTCCTCCTCTCCCCAGATTTTGGATTCTAAACATTTAAACTTGAAGGCATTGTTTAGACATAAATAAATAAAAATTAAAAAAAGCTTTCTTCACCCTCTGGCCAGTATCTTAGGTGCATTGTTAGGTGTTGCACAGGTTCAATTATGTTTGCCTTTATTTTTTTTCAAAGTGCCTTTAGCTATGTTTCCATTCACCTATATCTATTCACATTTTGGAGTCTATATATTAGTTGAAGTCAGAGTTATTAGCCCCCTGTTTATTTTTTTCCCAACTTCTGTTCGGTAATTTGGCAAATCATTGTATAATGATGGTTTAATCTGTCGACAATCAAAAAAGAACAAAGGGGCCTAATAATATTGACCGTAAAATGTTTTTTTAAAAGTTTAAAACTGCTTTTTATTCTTGCCGAAATAAAACAAATGAGACTTTCTCCAGAAGAAAAAATATTATAGTAAATACTGTGAAAAAATCCTTAATTTGGGAACTATTTAAAGAGAAAAAAAAACACAGGAAGGAGTGCTAAGATTAAAAATACATTTTGAAAATGTGCATAAACTTGTATGAGGACAACCGAGTAAAATAAACATTTTTATCTGATAAGAAAAAGTGGACAAACTATGATGGAAACACTTTTTCTGAATGAAGTCCAGCTACACATCAAAAATTGCATGTAATTTTTGTTTTACTGATCATGTGATGACAAAAAAAAAAGACTCAACTGGATGGCATTTTGCATTGCATTATAGATGGCATTAATGTTGTTTTGGTCATTCTAAAATCTTTCAGTTAGTGTCTGTCGTCTGTTATAACCTTCCACACTGTAAAATATCTCTTGGGTGTTTCAATATTTTGGAATTCACAAGTGTTTTCCACTTATTTAAGGTTGTGTAATGATCTCTGTCGACTTTTGACGTTGAAAATTCAACTGTACAGTCTAACAAAGTAATTTTTTATTGGCATTTTAGTAGTTTGAATTAATGTATACAAAATAATATATAGAGATAGAGAAATAAGTTTGTAAAATAACAGAAAATGTACTGGCTGTTTATTACAGTTTTGTAGCGTAATATACAACTCCAGCCCTAGACAATATATCACTTTCAACTATTAATGTTAATAAAAATCACTTTTTCAAAATTTTCAATGTTAAAAATTGTTAGAAAGAACAAGGTTCCATAATGCAATTCGAAAGCATAAATAAATAGGTAAAAATAAAAACATCAATCACAAAATACAGGAAGCCGCTATTTTACGAATATTTAGAATGCACTTCGAAAAGCCACCGCTCTTTCATGGTTTCATTTTTGTCCTTCATGCACAAGTTATTTATTACATAAGAAAAATAGTTCCACAGTGGCTTCTCAAAATTTGACATTTGTAAAAATTTGACATCAATTTGTTGTTTGTCTCATTGGATATGATGCTTTATTCACAAAAACACTATTTCAGTTTTACGCATAAGTGTAATTCGCATCTTTAGAATAAAAAAAAAAACTTTTGGCTTGAATTTATTTGATCACTGAAAAATGTTGTCTGAGCTAAAAAAAAACCTTAACAGAAACTCCTTTTATTTTTTTCTGGAAATATTATTTATGTACCATGCAATAATCTATTATCATCGTAAAAAGGAACTCAATTCAATCTTCATAGTCCACAAACCCCATTTTGAAAATCGCTTATTTGATAATCATAAGTATTAAAACATTAATATTGCATTGTCACTGTGGTTCAGTGGTTAGCACTGTCGCCTCATAGCAAGTAGGTCTCTGGTTCAAGTCCCGGCTGGGCCAGTTGGCATTTCTGTGTGGAGTTTGTATGTTCTCTCTTGGTTTCCTCTAGTTTCCCCCACAGTTCAAGCACATGCACCATAGGTGAATTAAATAAATTAAATTGGCCGCAGTATATGAGTGTGAATTCATGTGAATGTGAGAGTGTATGGGTGTTTCGCAGTACTGGGTTGTGGCTGGAAGGGCATCCGCTGCGTGAAAAATGCTGGGATAATTGGCGGTTCATTCCACTGTGGCGACCCCTGATAAATAAGGGACTAAGCTGAAGGAAAATGAATGGATGAATGTTGCAATATAGGCCAGGCTTAAAATATACACTGTAACAGCAGCACCTGCTCCATCTCTCCATCAAGAGGAACACATCCATAGTGGCATTTTTCTTCGATTGCTTCACATCTTGACATAGCGTAATTGAGGCTTTAAATCTGAACTTTTCTCGCTGAAAGTAAAGAGCGAAGCAAATTGGTGTGATTCTCATAAATGTCATCCAGCCGTCTTATTTTGTGCAGTTTGCCACAGCAGTGCAGAAAAAGAGATTAGAGCTCCTCCAGGCAATAACCACCTGTTTTTGTCACAAGAAATAGACAGATGGCTTTTTTCACGGAGTAAATGTATCATAATGTTCGCTGTTTTGTCTCCATTTCAAGGTCAGTTGAAATCCGTCATGGAGCACGTGCTGGAATTCGCAGTTCGTGAGCTGACCAAAATTGTGGAGGACAGTTTCGACGACCTGCTCTTGGAGTTCACCAAGAAAGAGCGGGAAAACCACACCTTGAAAGAACAGCTACAGGACAAGAAAGTAGTGGAGGACAATAAGGCTGTTACTGTGGAAACGGAAGATCAGGATAATGACTCTGCTTCTCCGAGCAGTTCCAAAGTGGAAAAGCAAGAGTCGAAAAGCCTCCAGGACCAATCGCCCAAAAAAGAGTGGGAAAAGGAGCAGACTGAATCCACCAACGGTACAAACAGTCTTCTCTAATGTTCGATATTAAGAATGTACGTAAACTACAGTTTAAGAGTTAAAGGTCGGGAAGTTTTGAAGAGTTTTTTTTCACAGGTGCAGCATTTTAGTTAAACATGCTGTAAAATAGTAATATAGCTTCTTTTAAAAAGTGCTGGGCAATGATTATTTGCATCCAAAATAAAAGTTTGTGAAGTCTGTGAAAAAATCACACCTGAGCAATTCACGTGACTTCATTCTTCATATGAGAGGCATCTTTAAGCTGGCCTCACCAAAAAAGCCTTTTATATCAAGTATTAAATACATTTCAGTAGTTCAGCACTTTTTCCTTGTGTCATTCCATCGTTATTACACAACCACTCCATGTAATACAACCACTTATAACGTGCAAATAATCATTGCCCAGCTCAAATTTTAAATAATTACAATTTACTTGACATAATTACTTGACATAACTGCTTTCTTTTGTCATCTAAATAAATGTAATGTATTCCTGGGATGCAAAGCTGAAATTTCAGCATCATTTACTGTCACGTGATCCTTTAGAAATCATTCTAATATGCTATGTAGTAGTAATAGCAGTCATTAGTGTCACTTTTAATCAATTTAATACACCCTTGCTGAATAAAATTATTTTCACAAAGAAAAGAAAAACCTCTGGATTCAAGTTAGATAAAATTGCTCCTGATCAAATATGTCTGCTGGGAATGTTGTTATTTCATTTATTCATAAATAGCATTTGCTGTCTGCTTCTGTTTTCCCTGGCAATTACTTTTACTACTTTAAAGGGAAAAATTATTAAGTGATACATTGTTTGAACTGCTGAGTTCCAGTTAAAATTTAGTTTGAAGTTTTTTTTTTTTTTCTGTTTGTTCCACCCTGAGACTATTACGATTAGTTTTTCGACAATTAAAAAGTGTTAAAGTCTGTAAATTCTCCAAAGACTGTGACCATGTGTTTTTTTTAAAGAGTAAACCTTTCAGTCTCAACATTGTTTGTGTGGACTTTAATGAGAGTTCTACTTTGAGCCTTTATTTGTGTTTTATTTTGGTTTATTTTGTGTTTGGCTGGTCTTGCAAATACCCTCAGAACAAATATTTTATATTTTTTGTACTCCATTTGGTTGATTTATATCTACCTGGCGCCCAGATAAAAATATTCAGGGATAAAACTTCTTATTCAGTCAGTTTCTTTAAAATTGGAGTACACCAGCGCCACAACTACCTACACTAAAAGAATAATGAAAATCAAGTCGCTGTCCCAGTGGCGTTTATATAGTGTACCTCCACATCTTTCAGTCAAATTGCTTTGATTTTAAAGATTCAACTGGCTTTTTTTATATGGCTTTTTTTACCAGCAACCTAAATAGCCTCAGAATTAAGTTCATAATGTTTCTATGTTTTGATGGGATTTTAGGCTGGACATAGAGGTGTTCTCTGTTATTTGATAGTGATTCTGTGAGTTGCAGCTATCATGAGCAGTAAAAATATACACAAACATCTTTTAAATCAAATCCAATTCACTGCCAGTTTGTCTTTGACAGAAATCACTTCCGGTAGGCTTTTATGAGAAGGTGCTTGCAATTTGCGTTGGAAGCATGTATGTGCTTAAAATAGTCTAATGACAATGACTTAATTTGAATATGTGAAAGAGAAATTGCTAAGATGGGGACTTTTCAGCCTTTTAAAACAGTATGAAACTTAATTTCCACTTTTATTGGTGTGTTGTATTGGCAAGCATGGGTTTATTGTTCCACAGACGGGGGAAAAACGCTTTATTTCTTCCCATCTGTTCTTTGAGTTTCATTCAGAATTCTATTTTTAGGCTATTATGTAAAAACAAAGCAGAACTGGCCAACAATTTGTCCCAAGACTGCTAATATTAAACAGTCTTTAAGTTTTGTATTCTGTCAGATAATGCCTGGTAGACCTCTGTGCTGAAATATTCTCTTGTTTTTGAGCTATTCATTTATTTCAACTTGAAATCAATTTGCTAATATTTCAGGAGAACTAATAATTCTGACTTTAACTGTACTATTTGTTTCCATCAGAACCAGACAAGCAAACGGTCATTGCAGTGGCTCAGGACTGGGTGCCTATCCTAGATAAAGTCTTTGGGCAGAAGTGGTGCAGTGACCTCTGGCAAATCAAAGAGGTCACCACTAGTAAGGAGCAGCACACCGGCCTGAGCTCGGGCCCCATGACTGACATGGACAGTCTTATTCGGGAGACGCTCATGCCATCTTGCCTGGCCACTCAAAGGAGGCTGGAGCTTGAGGTGGGGCAGCCGCCTTGGTTGCAGGCAGACGATATGGAGGTTCTGTCTTTATCCTCTGAAGCCCAAGGCGTTCCTGTCGTCAGCTCCACAGGTAGGCTGTGCTATGTTGATGATCAAATAACGGGTCACACCAGTTTTCATGTGTTGTCACATCATAAGAATGCCCCCCTGGCGGGCAAAACATTAGTATCTCTCACGGACCGCCAAGTCACAGGCTGAGTAATTTCTCTTTTTTTCAGCCAAAATGCTGGATATTTGTTGTACAATATGGTTTAACATTAATAACCGGCAAGGAGACACACCTAATTTGTGCTTCTACAGAATTTCTTCAGAGACAGAACATCAAGAAAGGAGACATTTACGGATTTGTGCCGAATGGTAGCATCGGTGACCCAACAATAGCAATCCATGGTACCTGTCAGTTTTTTTTTTTATACACTTTCTATTCTTATTTGCAGGTCAATCAGTGCAATTAAAGAGTAAATTGAAATGCATAGTATAAATAGCAAAAGAGATTTCCCTACCATCAAATATCCATAAGAAATCGACGGCAAATATAAGAGCAGACACTTACGTGCTATAACGCCATCACCAATGACTACATCGCTGAGAAATATCCAGAAGATAACGTAAGTTATAAGAATGGGAGCTCTGACAGAGATATGAGTGTTTTAAATGACTGAAAAATGGATGTGGGTGCAGTACATGGATCTCAAGTGCCCACAATTTGCAGTTTGTGGGCATATCTCGGGTCTGTTGAAATGTGATCCAAATATTCATAGCTTAAAACAGATAGAAATATGATCAGATTGTGCTGCATTTCTGTGGAGATCCCAGTGTAGGTGCCATTACAGTCTTGGCACAGTTCACGTGACTTAAAAATTATCAATTGGGCAGGATCAGGCCGTCTGTCAGGCCAGTTTGTTTGTTGTGTTCCACATGTTACCTCTTGTTGAATTAGGGCGCACTCACACTATGCTATCCGAACCATGCCCAGGTGCCTTTACCGGATCGTTTGAGAAGTGTGAGTCCTCTGAATCGGACTGAGGTGTGGTTCAGTTGGCCGGGCCTGCCCCGGTTGAAAAAGGTGTGCCAGAGCGCGGTTCACTCGGGCTCAGGCGCAGTGCACTTGTAGTGTGAGTGCAAAGCCCATCTGAGCCAGAAACTGAAGACGAGGCGTGACTTTCAAGGGACTGTTTCATATGGATTTATGAATCATTCCTTCTGTTCAATGAACACAAACTGTCGCAGTTTACTAAAGAGGCAAACCCCTCACTGCACGACAGGTGCACCTTCAGCAAACCTCCTAATACCTGCAGAATGAATACTTTGATTATTTATATTTTATTTATTAAAAGTGGCCAATCTTTTCGGCGAAATATTTGAATGCATAATAAATGACTAAAATGATATAACTAAAGAAATCTCCACTGTGCTGAGCGAGAACGCTTCTCTTATGTTAAACTGAACAGCGTAGCATCAATGACGTAAGCGTGCTCGGGCTCAGATGCAATGTGAGTGCCGGCCGTCAGGTGGAGAAGGGAAGGGGGACAAGCGTGCTTTGGCAAGGTTCAAGGCAACTGTACATAGTGTAAGCACGCCCCTAGTGTCACAACTTGGCCTGATTAAGCACGTGTCAGACATTGGCAAAAGAGTACTTTAATTGGTTGTTTGGCATCGAATCAGAGCGTGAGATCAAAAACGTGTGAAGTGATGTAACCAAATAAACCGTTCAAGTCAAGGGGAAACGCAAAGAAACAATTGTATTGTAGTTTTGATGCTTTTGTCAAATATTTGCAACCGGTCAATCTACGTTCATACTCTCACCTATGGTCATGAGCTTTGTGTCATGACTGAAAGGACAAGATTTTGGATATACGAGGCAAAAATGAGTTTCATTCGCAGGGTGGCAGGGTGCACCCTCATAGATAGGGTGAGGAGCTCTGTCACCCGGGAGGAGTGCTCCTCCACATCGAGAGAAGTCTGCTGAGGTGAGTCGGGCATCTGTTTCGGATGCCTCCTAGACGCCTACCTAGGAAGATATTCCAGTCATGTCCCATCGGCAGAAGGCCAAGGGAAGACTCAGGACACGCTGATGGGACTATATCTCTCAGCTGGCCTGGGAACACCTCTGGATCTCCCTGGGGGAGCTGGAGTAAGTATCTGGGGAGAGGAAAGTCTAGGGTTCTCTCCTAAGACTGCTGCCCCTGCGACCCGGCCCCATGAAAGCGGATGAAAATGAATGATTTGCACAAGCAAATCTTTTCGTGATGAGTGACAAGTACTGTAAAAGTGGTACTGAACACTTTTTTGTAAGTGTGCATCACTAGTTCTAGTTTTCCTTTGTGGAATTTTGGTCGGCTGCCTTCTGTTTCATATGTTCACACACAGCTTTTTGGTCCTGATGCAGCTGATCTTGCACATTAGCTTGTTGTGTCCTAGGCTTAATACATCTAAAATTTGAACGCATATCAATGTTTCCTTCTTTTTTTTTTTTTTTTTTGCATAGGTGATGACTCTCAAATCAGATCCCCTTCAATGTTGCAAAGACTCCTGACACTCCCTTCCCAGTTGCTTGAGGATGACGATGAGTCAATGGATGCTGCTCCAAGTGTAGAAGCGTCCACGGAACCAGCCGATTCACAAAGCAGCAAAGGCCCAAAGAGTAACCAGAAGAGAAAGGAAGAAGAGAATGAAGATGAGGAGGACGACGAAGATGACGACGAGGCCACGAACAGATGCGAGTCCTCGAAACACAAAGGTAGGAGGAAATCCCATGCTTGCAAAGAGTGCGGGCGAAAGTTCAGTCGAGCACATCTTCTCAGAGCTCACCGGCAAACACATGAGGAGACGCCTAACCAGTGCCCACAATGCGGAAAGAGCTTCTCCCAGTCATCGAGACTCCAGGCTCACTTACGAACGCACACGGACAAAATCATGTAATCGGGGAATTTAGGAAATGAATTGAAAAAGGGAATGTTTGTTGTAATTTGGTCGAGACGGTAAATTTCATTTCAAGTTCTGCTAAAGAAAATGCAAAGCTTGTAGCCTTTTTTTGTTAGTTTGAAGGTACTCTGAGGATCTTCAGATGCTTTTTACCTTCATTTCAGTTCCCTAATTTTAGGGATTCAAATATCAACTGAAGAAACAACAAATGTCAGTAACGACAAGCTGTGTACGCATTGTAAATATCAAAGTAGGGCTGTACAGATCATCAGAATAAGAATCGAAGACTTTTTTTCATTAAGTGTGATTTTTCTTTTTCGTAACACAAGGTTTCAAAGACCTGTGTAAATATTTCAAACATAATATGAAGCTGTTGTGTAACAGAAGAGGAGCGCAGTTGTTACGTCTCTTGTAGCATGCTGGTGTTGTTTTTTCGTTTAACAAAGTTTTGAATGTGATCGAACAAACCAGAGTTAGTGTAACGCGTCTCCTGCGATCAAATCGACCATCTTTTTTGACTTTGAACTCAACATGAAATACCTCTTACGTTTTGATGTCATACTGGATTTTTTGGATATTTTTCATCAACCTGTCACAATGGATGGAAGATGGCGTACAGATTTTTAAAATGCACAATAGTCAACATTGCATGACGTGCACAACCAAGGAGCAGTTTGCAAGCAGGATGAAGAGAAAAGTTCATTTGAAAGAGACTTCAAGTTCCTAATCCTTCACCATATTCACAAAGAGGATCTGACTTTTCTGGTATCCTCGACTAGAGTAGCGTCTTCCTGTACTGATTACGTGTAGTGTTTGCTCTACATCTTGAACTTGGAGTAATGCTCAGTTGTTGATATGTTGTTTTTTTCCAGTGTCAATGGCATATATCTGAATATGGAGTCTTCCATATGGAAGTAGTTACCATTTCTAAAATGGCGGATGGTCCCTATATGTACACCTTATATCGACGGGAACGGTAACAGCGGATTCCCACTTGTTATGCACATTCCCGATCTCGACCCTGAAGTTTTTACAATATCCCTGCCAGTAATAAGCATGATGGGGAAAAAGTACAAGATGTTGCTCTCACTTTTTGGATCAATACCTCATCGGTGGGATCATATCTTTTGGGACTTCTGCAATATTAGAAGTTAAGATCCGAATCAAAAAAGTTTACAAAATGGAACGGGACCGGCTTTTGGCCTACACATTATTTGACTGTGCATTTAAAAATGTGGCTTATTTTTTTTTTCGTTTTATGCTATCTTTTGTCCCCATAGGAAGGTACCAAGAACTTGCAACCCAAAGATTACAATGAAGGGAAACCTTTTTTCGACCACATGTACTTTTTTATTATTATTATTATTACTATTATGGGCCATTACATGTTACATCATGACTCTTAAGCTTTTTTTGTACTGAGTATCTTCATTAGTAGATTATAATGAAGTATGTCATCTTTTGCTAGTGCCTAGATTTAACCGTTCTATAAGCCGATTAGCTCATAGTTTAGCACCCTACCTTTTGTTTGGATACTAATTACTTTATACTTGTGCTTAGTGCTCAGTTCTAGATTTTCTTTAACTGCGTAGTCAGTGATGATTTCCTTGTAATTACAAATGTTAATAAAAAAAATAAAAAAAACGTATAGATGAGCATAGAAACGACAGCCAAAAAAATTTAACAAATGTTTTCTTTCGTGGCCAGAATGACATTGAGTAAATGACAACTGGTTAGATTAGTAAAGTCTAAATTACTCTAGAGTTGTTGGAACTCAACAGGGACTGGTTATATTAGTTAAGCCCAAAGTATTCTTCTGTTTTTTTACGCGTACGTGAGGTAGATTTATAAATCCCAATAGCTGTGTTTTCATTGTTACTCCTCAAATTGCATTAAAACTTGGACGACACTTCATCTTTTAACCATAATAACTGTAATAATAATAACGGCTAGTTCTGTAGCTTTGAAATACATAAAAAAAAATCCATCATTATGACTTAAGACGAGAGAAAATAAACTAAAATGTTTTAGTTTTGTGTAAATATGGTATATGCACACAGACTTTTAATTTCAACCTGCCAGCCTCAGGGCTTCTGGTCAACTGCCATTCCATTATACAATTGCCATGTTTAAGGTTTGATTTCTTTAAAAGTCATTGATCTTCACTGCCTGATAGATATATGATATAAAGTGGGCCTCAGACTGGACAAGAAACACTGCATTAAAATCCATCTCCCCCTGGCATGTCTTTAAAATATTTTACCCCAATATTTTCAAGAGTTTCTGCTCTCGTCTGCTGATTTTGATTAGTCTCTTTCTTCTCGTTTTACACTTGAACAACTAAATGAATGCTTAAGTCTATTAAACTGAATGTATTGTAATTATATTATTACAAGATTGATGCTGTAAAAGGAGCCTTATGAAATTAAAAATAGTCAGAATAAACTTTCACTGAAAGTTTATCATTGGCTGAATAACACTATCTGTGCATAGAGCCCATAGATAACGTAAACAAAGCTCTAGAAGAAGCTGTTTACACTTTTTATCTTAAAAGCAAGTACACTTTTTTTGTTATGGTTATGCCTGGGTAGCCAGTTAAGTTTCAGTTTGATCACTCTTTGTTGTCATGGAGCAGCTGAGCTTTCTTGATGGTAGCTAAAGTCCAGAATTGGTGCAAACTGAACTGAAACTTAACTGGCTAGCCAGCTAATCTGCCGTCATGGTACAGACCCTTGCTGTTCACACTACTCCGGCATCTTCGACCCATGAAAATGGAGCATTTTGAAAATGCAGAAGACTCCATTTTAGTTTCGAAATGACGGCGATCATTTCAGTATAGATGCAAACTTTTGATAATCGAAGTTTGGCTATCCACAGTCACTCACTGACTGGTATTCTGGACTTGCGTATCATTCCCTGATTGATCAGGTGCTTTTAATATGATCGTTACAAAAGCAGTTCAGTTTTGACACCTTTCGGGTCAAATTAAGTGAAAAACTAATTGCTTATGTGCTGTATGGATAGAAAAATCCTACTGGAGGCTCACCATACTGTGCTTGGGGCAATTTGCATCACACACACACTGTATGCATACCCTAACGCATTGTTTCCTAACCACATTCCTGGAGGACCACCGCCACTGCAACTTTTGGATGTCTCTTATGTCAGGTCTTTCCGACTCTGCTAATGAGCTGAAGATCTGAATCAGGTGTGTTTGGTTTAGAACTTTAGAACTTTGGTTCGAAATCGCCTACTACTCAGTAGGTACTGCATTTGAATTTAAATGTATTACTCGACCCTTTAAAAATGTACGTTCTGTACAGTATAAATGTGAGTAGGTTGAATGACCGCCGATGTACTACATCCATCATTTTGTCATAATTAAGTAACCTACCCCCCGTCAACTGAGTCGCTCCCATTCATGAATTCTCTTGCGACGCATCATGGGATAGCTAAGCATCCATCAGATTCACACTTCAGAATCTCGCCGGAAGTAGTAGGTCATCTGTGTACTTCTCACATATCGTTTTTAAATTCTATGAAATCGGACATACTACTTTGCTCGCATACTATTTTTAGCGTACTATATAGTATGGAAGTATGCAATTTCAGACGCAGCCTGGAAAATTTTGTCCTCCTCCAGGAATGTGGTTGAGAAACACTGCCCAGACATGCATATAAAAACCGAAATATACTTTGGGCTTGAGGGCATTTTCACACCTGTAGATTCTTTGCTTTGTTCCAAAGTAGATTTACTTGGATCATTTTCTCAAGGCGACATGTCTATATAGGCCAACATTAGGCAATAAAGTCACATGCGAGTAAACTTCCTTGCCTTTGGTCATAGAGACTCATCTGAACTAAAGGAAGTAAAGATCTGCAGATTTATGGTGGTTTTCTTTGCTTTTTTTTTTTTTTTTTAAATGTGGTTTAAGTAGTTCTAAAATATTAGTCCGGCCAAATTTCACATGGTCTTTTTAAACTTTAGGATAATGCATGAGTTATTCTGATAGATATTAGCAAAACTAGTTGCAGTTAATATACATAACCCATCATAAATCAGGATAGAGCATGGGTGGTTAGGTTTTATGGTTTTCTCACCACTCCATAGATTGGATTCAAGTAGGGCAAGTGACCACGGAGCAATTGTTTGGTGCAGATCTGAACACGATTGCCTTCTTTTATGCCTAAACAAACAAGCTTTTTAAAATGCACCAGGAAATGCTCTAAAAGAACAAGGTGTAGAGTTTGGTGTGTTGGCATGTACACTACCTGACAAAAGTCTTGTCGTCAATCCCAGTTGTAAGAGCAACAAATAATAATAACTTGACTTCTGAACCGCATCCCAATCATTACGAATACTACAGAAGACCTACTGGAACTAGCATGGACCCGAGATTCTCACAGAAATCAGTCAAGTTTGGTGAAGGAAAAAAATCATGGTTTGGGGTTACATTCAGTATGGGGTGTGCGAGAGATCTGCAGAGTGGATGGCAACATCAACAACCTGAGGCATCAAGACATTTGTGCTGACCATTACATGACAAACCACAGCAGAGGGCGAAATCTTCAGCAGGATAGCGCTCCTTCTCACACTTCAGCCTCCACATCAAAGTTCCTAAAAGCAAAGAAGGTCAACGTGCTCCAGGACTCACCAGCCCAGTCACCAGACATGAACATTATTGATCATATCTGGGGTAAGACGACAGAGGAATTGAAGATAAATCCAAAAAAGCTTGACGAACTCTGGAAGTCCTGCAAGATTGATTTGATTTTGAACTAAATGATCGACAAGAAGTTAAGTTATTATTTGTTGTTCCTAAAACTTGGATAGGCGACACAACTTTTGTCAGGTAGTGTATTCTAAGTCACAATAAGCAATTTAAATGAGTATTGAAGGACTTGAATTTTGCCTTTGACAGCCCCTTGTAGGCTCATCTATTTAAGAGCACCGATTAAAGTAAATTAGCATGCGAATCCATTTTGGGGCGTAGCTATTTATTCAGTTAGTATTGGCGAATGTGTGGTGTGGTTTCTTGTAAAAACGACATTGCAACTCTGTGCTGTATGTAGTGCCTGAAATTGTGTGTGCATTTGCGTCTGCAGTCGGTCATGATGGAACTTAACTGACTGGTGTTGATATCAGAAATTCATTGTTTTTTTTTATGAAGCAAAGCAAACAGAAGCCAAACAATCTGTAAAATGAGTTTGTGATGCAGTCCTTCATTCACCCACAGATCTGCATAATTCCTACAAACTTACTTGAAAATGTAGATGTTTTTAATGTTATGCATGATGATGACTTTTATCCTTTTTTTTTATAAATCTATTTGTGTATTGAAAATAACACTAGCTCTTATACCAGACCAATTGGATCATCTCTTTTTCCATGGATCATGGTCAGTAGTTTTAAGTTACTGCATAGTCGCTTTGAATTGATCTTAAGAGTTCAGCATTTGACCGGTAAATGCTTAGTATTAATTTTCTTTTCCCATTTGATTTTTCTCTTCAGTATATATTTTGCACTGTTACTCCAAACATCCATACCTCAGTTTTGTCGGTTGTCTGAAAGCATTACTTTGAAATCAGATGGGTTTTTTTGTTTTATCAGTTCATTATCTCAGGACTTGTTCATGTGATTTTAGCATATTTGGGTTTACATTCAGCAATTTTTGTCTAAATTTACAGGTCTAAATTAAAAAAGGGGGGATTGTCAAACTGATATGTGTGACTTTTCGAAAGTGCACAGCTAATTATGAACCACGTACATGGGAATTAAATGCTAAATCTTGTCAGTGTTGCACAACATTTCGGTCAGTGATGGTTACAAAAGGGAAGTTGTGTATATTTGTATTTTTGATTGGATGATTTTGTGAATGCCTGTTTTTTGAAACAACATTTGATTTCAATTTTTTCCCCCCCAAAAAAGGTGATTTTTTTTTTTTTAATCACTGAAATGTCTTTTAATGTGACTGGAAGTAGTTGTACATTTGAATTATGGCAATACATTAAAAGGTGGGAAAATGCAACTGTTACATTGTTCATTTTTATTTTAATTATTGAAACGGTCTGCTACATTAGGATTGGTCGTTTGTCTATATCTTTTCAATTCAATTCAAGATATAATTTGTTTATTGTCATGTGCACAGTAAGGAAACCCGTTTCCCTGTGCAATGAAATTCTTACTTTTCCGTCCACAGTGAAGTCATACACACAACATACACATCATACAGGACATACACACACACACACATATATATATATATATATATATATATATATATATATATATATATATATATATATATATAAACAAGTATACATACAAACAAGTGACAGAAGTATAATTATGAAATGTAAATATATAAATATCTATGAATGTAAACAATATAGAATACTGATTGTAGATTATTAATGAAAACATATGTAAACAGCGTATTGTGGTTCTTAAAATTGTGCGTATGCAAAAAGTGCCTATATATGCAGTGTATTTCTGAGCTGGACAATAGCAAGAATCTTTAAGGAATAGTTTTCCTAAAAGATTGCTTCACATTTCAGGGCTCATTTTACAACTCCCCTAGAGTAAACAGTCGAGTTTTACTATTTCTGAATCCATTCAACCAATCTCCATGTCTGGCGGGAGCACTTTTAGCTTAGCTTAGCATAAGTCATCGAATCGGATTGGACCCTTAGCATCTCACTCAAATAATTCAAAGTTTTTCTGATAATTTTCCTATAAAAAGCTTGACTCTTCTGAAGTTACATTGTGTGCTAAGACCAATGGTCTATGAAAAGTTGTTTTCTAATCAGAAAAATACTTTGAATGAGAGTAAAGTTGCTTGCCATATCGACTTTAAAATCAGTAGAGTCCAGATTTAAACAGGAAAACTATTGAAACTTTTAAAAAAATTGTGAGATGCTAATGTCTAATGTCTAATTCGATTAAATGATTTATGCTAAGCTAAAAGTGCTTCTGTTAGACCCCGAGATCAGCTGAATGGATTCAAAAACGGTTTCAAGCTATTTTAGGCTTTACTCTTTTGTTGGTACATTGTGTGCTCAGACCACTGGTCTATGAAAAGAAGGTGTTTTCTAATTTGTTAATTCGCCTGTTGTTTCCATGGTGCAGAAAAACTCCTTGAAAGAGAGTAATGTTCCTTGTCATAACGACTTTAAACATAGCAACTTTTCATTTTTTTGTCTGTTTCAGTTTCATTTTTTGGCTCAGTACATGATTTAACAACAGTAGAGTGCAGATTTCAATTAAAATACTTTTGAAACGTTTTTTTTTTATTATTATTATTGTGAGATGCTAATGGTCTAATCCGATTCAATGATTTATGCTAAGCTAAGCTAAAAGTGCTTCTGTCAGACCCGGAGGTCAACTGAATGGAAACTCCAACAGTTTTAAGCTTTACTCTTCTGTGCTTACATTTGTGTGCTTAGACCTCTGGTCTATGAAAAGTTGTTTTCTAATTTGTCAATGTGCCTGTTGTTGTCATGGTGCAGAAAAATTTCTTAAATGAGAGTAACATATCTGGTCATATCGACTTTAAACATAGCAACTTTTCATTTTCTGTCTGTCTCAGTACACGATGTAACAACAGTAGAGTCCAGATTTAAATGCTAATGGTCTAATCCGATTCAATGATTTATGCTAAGCTAAGCTAATAGTGCTTCTGCCAGCCCAGGAGATCAGCTGAATGGATTCAACAACAGAAAAACTCAACGTTTAACCTTAGGGGAGCGGTAAACAGCCTATTTTCAACAACAACAACAACAAAAAAGTAGTTATTTTAAGCATGGATGCACAGATGTGCAAAAGGCAACCAATAAAATGACCCAAAGGGTTTGGCTTTTTAATAAATTCTACAGTAAAGTCCTCCAGCTAGATGCAACTTAAAAAAAAAAAGACTTCCTGTTTTATGCTATTGTGATTTGTCTAAGCAGTAACAGCTGTGTGACGCTTGCAGTTAGATCTCTATCAGTTGTGGAAATTGCTGCACACTGCAGTGTGTGAGGTGCAAAAGACGCCAATATCCAAATGCTCTTTAAAGAAAGGATTGCCCATTTGAACATTAACTTTTACCTGAGATTTTTTTTCCCTGTCAGAAACCAATTTAAAATCTGTGTAGTTTTACTGTTGTAAACACCAAAACGAGCGAGGAGTGAGTAAAGTTTTATAGATGGTGTAAAATCAGCTACTTAAATCTCCCTGTTTTAATGATGATTATTTCTTTCCTCTCAGGTCTTGCTCCCTCTTAATCTTTTGAATTTTTATTTTTTTTTTAGCCCAGTTGGCGGATCACCCAAAACATTTTTGAGTCAAAAGCAATGGGGAAAACACTTGTAAACAGCAACCTACAGTTAGAATCCCTCACCAGCCTGGTAACATCTGTCATCCTTATTTAATTCATTTTATACAACAGTTCTGTCTGGTTCTCAAATCTGATTGGCTGATAGCCGTGCAATATTCTGCAATATCAGAACTCCTACAGCCTCTTTACTCTTTGTGTACTACTCCGCCCACATACAGCCAGCAAAAAGCAGACACTACAGATCTAAAGTTTAAAAGATGCTCGCTCAGCTGTTTAACTGTCAGCTTATGATTTCAATCCGGAAGAAAGTAGTTCCTCATACAAAAGGGTTTTTGAGAATCTCCATGTTTGATTTTGTTTTTATATACACAATTATGCCATCAAACTGCCTCCCACCAGTGCCGATATACAGCCATATCGCACTGCTACTCGTGTGATATTGCTCATATATTATGTTGTCATTATTAACTTAATATTTTGCCTTATTTATGTGTTGTGCATAATCCCATTTGCACAACAGTTCTGTCTGGTTCTCGACTCTGATTGGGTGATAGCCGTGCGACATTATGCAATATCTGAACTCGTGCAGCCTCTTCACTCTTGTGTATTACTCCGCAACAGCAGATCGATAAACTCACTAGTTGGACAAATATTGCAGCTGTTGGACAACATAATGTACTTTTGAGACTTTTTACGAGAGAATGTAGTTGTTTAAAAGTAGTTTCTGCTGTTCTGACATCAGCTGCAGATGTGAATGAATGGCGGAAGAAAGTAGTTCCTCATACAAAAGGATTTTGAGACTCTCTGTAGTTGGTATATTTTTATATTTACGATTATGTCGTTAAACTGTTGTATAAATGCAAAACCAAATGAGTAGCAGTGCGATTTGACTGTATATCGTCACTGGTGGGACATTAACTGTATGCGTTCAGACCGAAAGAGGCGTCAAAGTAGCCGGAAGTCATTCATGCAGCGTGGCGCATCTTCACCAGTGTGGGCGTCAAGGACAGTTGAAATCAAGTCAATTTTATGGTAATGAGCTATGATGGGATTTAGCGGCAAGCAATCGGAATGTAGACGTCCACGCTTGAGAGGATTCCAGAGAACACTGTCACTGTAAACTTTGGTTCCGACAACAAGGATTTGATAATTGCAGTCGTCAGATTATTTGCAATTTTTTCTTACAGGAACATGCATTTAAAAAGTTACTGGCAAGTTACTGACCAATGTGCATTAATTAAAACAAAAAAATAATAATTTAAAAAAAAAAAAATATATATATATATATATATATATATATATATATATATATATATATATATATATATATATATATATATATATTATTATTATTTTTTTTTTTTGGCTGCTTCAAAATATTCCAGACATTTCGACACTCATTGGATAAGTGGAGCGAAGCCACACCACATGCAACTTGATCTTCCGTAGTTAAATAAATTTGTAAAGAAGTGCTCAACATTTTCACGCAAGAAAGCATGTTTGATGCGGGAATGTAACTGATATGATGCTGCAACGACAACTTTAAAAATACGAGATCTATATAACGAATTTTGACGCTCTCACTGCCTGGGTTGAAGGCAGACAGCCTTGTCGCCAGGGCGGCCAGAGCAACTTTTGACGCTTTCACCGCCTTCGGTGTGAACACACAGTAAGGCACTCACGCCTACCACCAGTGCCAATATACAGCAATATCGCACTGCCAATCCTGTGATATTCTTCATTTATAGGCTTTCATGCAATTAATGTATACTTGAATATTTATTATTAAAAGCTAATTTGTGCATATTCCCACTTCAAGGGGCGTAGAAACCTGGGAGGACAGTGGGGATACGTCCCCTTTACTTTTAGAGACGAGACAATTTAGAAACAGGGGATTAAGAATGTAAACCTTTGGAATTCATACAGCTACCCCCCCACACTTTTAAAATGTCCACTACGCCCCTGCCCACTTCATAACACATTTTGTCCTATTTTTAAAACAATTGTATCTGGTTGAAAATCGGTCATCTTGCATATCTAATTTACGCATCTCAATTAATCACATCATTTGTTTATTTTAGATATGTTGTTTACAATTATTGTTTGATAGATTTGCTATATTTACACTCATTAGCTACAATGTGTGTATTTCCACAGCCCCATTGTCCTTCGCAAAGGAATGCGGGTCTCCTCGTTTACATAATCATCGTTTAGTGCTAATCACGCGATATTTATTAATCCACTTCTCTCTGAAGTGCCCGAGCATTTGATGTTTAGCTTTTGTCACGAAGCTTATCCTCAGGGTGATGTATGAAGATAGCATTTAAACGAGGCGAAGAACATCTGGCAGCACAAAACACTGTTATCTTAGTCCGTGCAGATGTTTATTTCATTTCCCCTCAGAGTCCTCCGATAAAAAAAAAACGCGCATTTGTCGGAAGTAAACAAAGTAGGAGCTTAGTAAAAAGCCGAAGCTGCGCGCGCATTTACATTTTTACGACGGAAGTGGAACGGCTGAAACCCGGAGGAAAGCGACAACGGGAGTGAAAACGAAGCGGAATTAGTCAATGAGAGGGAGGAGAGAGAGAAGGAGAAGGAGTGTGTGCGACAGGGAGGCTGCTGGACGCTGGGGCCGAGGTGGACGTGGCGGGTCCGGTAGGGGTTTGATGTGGGTTTTGCTAACGGCGCGTTGACGGCCGAAAAAAAGGCAATGAACAGGTAAAAAGAAAGAGAGAAAGTCGCCGATGCGTCCTTTCAAGCTGTTTTCATCTGTTTTATCTCCTCCTAATAGGTGGTGATGAGAGTGTGCACGAACAGTCGTGCAACTCAACAACACACACGCGCTTCGGTCGCGTTTTTGCATTGTTACGCAAAGGTGAACGAGTCGACGTTTGCGTTTAAAAGTTGCAGCTGGCTCAACTTTCCCACAGCGGATCGCTCAGTTGGCTGATTCAGCTCCGTTCAGCTACAAACAAGATGGCCACTGGCTCGCGCACGCTGAAGCTGTGGCATTTTCACCCTCCTGCCTTTGTATGTTCTTCATCACCACCGCTGGAAACACCGAAGCGCGCCCTGCGTGCCGATGTACCCGCTATTCGACACCCGTTCCGTGCTCGGATCGCGCGTTCGCAGTCCCAGGTCGTCATGGATTAAACTGTTCCGATGTAGGAAAAAAAATGCTAAAGATTTATTGTGTGCAAAACGCCGCCAGATTCAAGAAAGGCAGCAGAAAAGTGCATGATGCGTGGCGAACTAGCGAAGCTGCCTTTGACTAGTTGCTTGTTTTTTTTTTTTTTGGTTCCTTCAGTTAGCTTCGACTAGATTATTTTTTATAATGCACATCTATGCTAAGCATTTATACATGTTTTTATTCAGTATTTTGAATTTCGCCGGCCTAAATTGTGCACTTTCAGACACACAATTACGCGGATGACACGACGCTGTAATTACACCAGCGCGGATCGAGCTCTTTTGTTTTGTTGCTTCATGGATTTACTTGGTTTTTATATACTTTGTGAATATCTTTTGTCATAAACCTGACGTGAACATCTGGTTGGAACGCTTATCTAATGTGTCAGGCTGACTTTGACATCCTGAGGTGTAGATGCTCGTGTCAGATTGAAGGTTTTCATGCATATTCGCTATAAGCGTGTATTAGCGTGCTGCATAGCAAATACACACCATGCGTGTCAATATGTTGTTTTGCATGAATACGTTTGTCACATGCATTCAAGAAACAGCCATTTTGGAATGACGTTTGAAGTGCATGCAAAACATCAAATGGTGTGAATTTGTTTAATTGAGCATTGTTTGGATGCTTTTGACTTGACAATATCCTGCACACGGTTCATTCAAATCATATCAGAATGATTGCGTTTGAATTCAGTGCACGGAAATGCCACATACTGATGTTTGTGATCAAAAGAATTACATGAGAATAAGTTGCAATTATGAATGAACCTAAAGCTATATACGTTATGGATTTAGATCATTTTGGAAAAATGCATTAATGCTAGTGAAAACATGACATTTATGACTGGTTTATAACAAAACTGACATGACAAACTACGTATCCCATCATGCTTTGTGGTGCATGATTAAATACACAGTAAAAGGCGTCAGTTGTGCACATTTTGTGTTTGTTTTTTTCATGATGTGCACAAAAACCTCCACTCATTCAGCTTAAATCTTTACAATCAAGCACTTTCAACTTTCTTTAATCTCAATTCCCCAAATCTACAGATAAAGCACAATCTTTATTGTTTGTAGAGTCATTTTTTTATCACTGGACCGTAGAGTAATTAAAAGAGTATATTGGAACTCTTTGCTGGTGTTGTTTTTCCTTCATCTGTGTGCCTCTGTGATTTTATTTCTGATTTTTTTAGCAGTAATTATAAATAATGTGTTAATACATGCCTATTTCTACTTCATCAGGATATCAAACGTGGGTTCCATTGCAAATTATTGGCAAAGTTATGAATTTTAAATCATCAATAGAAGTCTTTAATCTTGTTCATTGGATTGTTTTGTGTCCTCCCCATCCAGGAGCCAGGGGACTCACGGTTGTTCCTAACCCAGGACAGAGGTTGCCGTGGCAGCAGTGACAATCCCCACTCAGGAACCCCACTTTTATCTCTGAAAGTAAGGTATCGTCCTCATAACGGAAGCTTCGGTCAGACGGTGGACTCGCTTCCACCAGGATGGCGGAGTTGGAGACAGAATGCATCACTTTAGGACTAAATAATTTAGTGTCTGAATGCGGCACTCCTCCACATGACCCTTTACACTCGGATTGTGGCACGCCGACCCTGACCATGCTGTCGTCAGAATGTAGCACCCCCACGCTCAGCTCACTGGCCTCGGAGATTGTGGAGCCCATGGCCATGCTGCCGTGCATCAAAAGCGAGCCGGACCTGGACCCCATACGCACCGTGGATCTGTCAGTGATCCAGCCCCTGAGCACGGCCGAGCTGGGCTCCGATCAGATCAAAATGGAAATCAGCGGCCTCGACTACATTAAATCCGAGCACCACAGCGACCTCAATTCCTTTCACAGCACGGAGCTGGACTCCTATAAGTCACACTATGAACCCAGTCTGGTGTTCGATTACATTAGCCACGTCTCGGACAGCCTGGAGTACATCAAGTCGGAGCATCACTCGGATCTGCACAGCTACTACGCCAGCGAGCTGGGCACCATCAAGACCGAGTACGAGCCCATCTTCATGACCAGCCACATCAAGACCGAAATGAACGGCTTGGAGTCCATCCACATGGCGGAGCTCCGCACGGAGCTCAACAAACTCCGGCCGGAAACCCTCATCGACGGCATCGGGAAGCTGGACTCTGATTTCTCCTCCAACACTCTTTACGAACTTACATCAGTCCATGCGAACAAAGCGCAGGCAGCGCACCACCCAACCAGCACAAAAGGCCACGGGCCGACGCCACGCAAACCTCGTAACCCCACAGGGGAGAAACCATTCTCTTGCACTCAATGTGGGAAGAACTTCAGCACCCTGGGGAACCTGAAAACTCACAAGCGCATCCACACCGGCGAGAGGCCTTACACTTGCTCCCAGTGCGGGAAGAGCTTCGGTCAGGCCGGCAACTTAAAAAGGCACCAGCTCATCCACACGGGGCAAAAACCTTACACCTGCGCGCACTGCCCGAAGGGTTTCACCAAAGCGGACGACCTCCGCTCGCACCAGCGGCTGCACACAGGCGAAAAGCCTTTCAGCTGCGCTGAGTGCGGCAAGAGCTTCAGTCAAACCAAGGAACTCAAAGCCCACCAGTTGAGCCACACGGGAGAGCGGCCCTTCTGCTGTTCGCTCTGCGGCAAGAGCTTCAGCAAAGAGACGAGTTACCGCAATCACCAGCAAATCCACATGGGCGAGAAGCCGTACAGCTGCTCCCAGTGTGGCAAATCTTTCAGCAATTCAGGGGTCCTCAAAACGCACGAGAAGATTCACTCCGGGGAGCGACCGTTCGGCTGCACCCAGTGCGGCAAGCATTTCGGTCGCTTGGGACATCTAAAAGCACACCAGCAGATCCACACGGGCGAGCGGCCGTACACCTGCCAGCAGTGCGGCAAGAATTTCAGCCAATCAGGTCATCTCAAAGCACACGAGCAGATCCACAAACGGGAACGGCCCGATCTTAGCAGTGGCAGCAGTCTCAGTAATGATAGTAGCTAAAAGAAACCTCATTACGTCTCAAAAAGTATTACTCTTGTTTCTTTTTTTTTTTTGTTTTGTTTTTTATAAAAGCTACAATATATATAAATATATTATAAAATATATATGTTTTCATACTTTTTGTCTCCTTTTTCTTACTCTTCTTTTGGGTACAGTCGTGACTGATTTTCTGATCTGAGAGTGTCTATGTTTGGGATCGGTCAGCTTACAGAGAGTCTTTGTATCTTGTCTGATCTGTGTCGTAGTGAGTGCCATTCTCTAGTTTTCTTTCCTTCAGTAAAATACTCAGTGTACACGTTTATTGATAATATGTAATTCTCCAACCATGTACTGGAATGAATTATTAAAGAAACTAATGTTTAAAAACTGATCATCTGCTGTTGTTTTGTTTTATTAAGTTGTGTTTTGATGTGCATATGAAGAGGAAATTCAAATACAAAATGTTTGATTGAACTGTTAAAGGGGTTGTTCACCTGAAAATGAAATACAACAGTTGAACACAAAGAAAGATGTAATAAAAAATATTTGGATAAAAAAAACAGCCAAACTTCCATTGTATTTTTTATTTCTATAGATGTCAATTGCTACTTTCTTTTCTTCAACATTCTTTGGAATATCTAGTTTTCTGTTCAACAGATTTAAGAAATTCATGAAGGTTTAGTACCGCTTGAGTAAATTAAAATTTTTTTATGAACTACCCCTTTTAAATTTCATTCAATAACTACATAGAAAAAACGCAACTAACAGCTGGTGTGTGGCGCACATTTTTTTAAATGATTGATGAGTGTGACGGTTTTAATATTTGAGACTTTCCAATAGTTAAAATGTCATCAGTGAAACCAAGTTTAACAGCACCTGTAGGTTTTGTTTACTTCTATTCCAATAAATGCTGGATTTACAGCCAAAGCACACCAACAATTGTGAAAATGTCATGAAGCATATTTTTACAAGTAACTAAACCATAGCTTTATTTACATTTTTTAAAAAACTGGTATCAGTTCAAATGTTTTCAGATTTTTATATTTACATGTCCTTCTTATGAGTCATAAAGGGTTCAGCACAATTTGTTGACTGTAGCCTTAATCATCTGTGTGGAATTTCTTACACTGAGGTGTTTGCTGGAGAAACACGGAGTGCACATATGCTTTCAATCAGATTTGGTTTTTTTAAAAAAAAGACTTAATCTACAAGTTTAGCAGCCGTAAACAGTCTTTATTTAATATTATAACCAAGATATGGTTGATATTTAATGTTAAATACAAACATTCTGTTTGCATTGATCCCAATATTTAAAGGGATAGTTCACCCAAATCTGAAATCTCTATCATTTACTCAACCTTTATTTTTTCAAACCTATTTGGCTTTTTTGTTCTTAAGATATTTTGAAGAAAGCTGCAAAATGGTACCCATTGATTTCTACACTACCTGACAAAAGTCTTTTTGTCAATCCCAGTTGTAAGACCAACAAATATTAACTTGATTTTTTAGATGAATCGTCTGTTGAACTGCATCCCAGTCATCTCAAATACTGCAGAAGACCTATTGGAACCCGCATGGACCCAAGATTCTCACAGAAATCAGTCAAGTTTGGTTAAGGAAAATTTATGGTTTGGGGTTACATTCAGTATGAGGGCGTGCGAGAGATCTGCAGGGTGGATGACACATCAACAGCCTGAGGTATCAAGACATTTGTGCTGCCCATTACATTACAAACCACAGGAGAGGGCAAATTTTTCAGCAGGAGAGCGCTCCTTCTCATACTTCAGCCTCCACATCAAAGCTCCTGAAAGCAAAGAAGGTGCTCCCTGATTGGCCAGCCCAGTCTCCTGACATGAACATTATTGAGCATGGCTGGGGTAAGATGAAGGAGGAGGCACTGAAGATAAATCCAAAGAAACGTGATGAACTCTTGAGTCCTGCAAGAACGAAGAACACTTTCTTTGCCATTCCAGATGACTTTGAGTCATTGCAGAGATGTGTAGATGCAGTCCTCCAAGCTCATGGGAGTCATGCACAATATTCAATCTTCTTCCACTGCGGCATGACTTCATATTCTATACTGGACATTATTTCCGTTAAGTGACTTTTGTCAAAGCAAAGTCAGACCTTTACTGTCTGTTTACTGTCTGTTACTGTCTCTTTACTTCTGATACCAAATGATAGAGGTCAAGTTATATGTTGTTCCTAAAACTTTGTACAGGCGACAATACTTTTGTAAGGTAGTGTATAGTTTTTGTTTTTCCCGTTATGGAAGTCAGTGTTTACAGGTTTCCAACATTTTTCAAAATAACCTCTTTTGTGTTCGACAGGAAAAGGGAAAGTCATAAAGGTTTGGAAACAATTAGGGGTAAACAGCGAGTAAATTAGCATTTTTAGGTGAACCATCCCATTAACAGTTTAAAATTCAGCCTCCACCATACGTATTAATTAGCAGTTGAGATGTGTATTAATTTTATTGTACTTCTATGGGCCAGTCTGCACCTGTTTTTTCTTTCTCAAGCACTGATTATATTTTAAAGTCCTTTGAGAATCATTGAACTTGTCCAAATAGTTATTATGGATGTTTATCACCTAATTGGAGTCCCAAAAGTCTCCTCTTTCACAAGTCTAAAGTAGGTTAAAGTGAACTTAGCATAAACCAAAGACATTTGGATGTCTTAAAATGTTGCAGATGTTAAAATATGATCCCTATTGTTATTTTACAGGCAGTTGTTATAGTCTGTCCATGCCTTGTAATTATTTGAGCTGCATTAATTAATGCTAAATGGTTTCAAAGTGTAGTTAACATAACAGTGTTATGTATTGCCAGTAGCTTCATGTTTTTTCAAGCATGTGGACTGATAATAGAGAAGCATAAAGGCTTGATTCCCACTGAACTCCCAGCTGTTCCAAGGTAATTAGAGAACTAAATGCATCTGTTGTGTACCAACCTGAATGACTTCAAGCTGTGTTTTGCCTAGCAGGATCTTCTGAGTCAGATCTGTGTTCAAGCTTCTGGCTGCAACATTGGACGCCAAAAAAGATTTAAAGATTGCTTTCTGTGATGTGAGGATTATTAATATGAAATTAGTTATTGACATGGCTTTACTTTTAAAGGGACCTTTCTAAAAAGGTGAAAGAGTTATTGATTTTTTTTTTGTATGATGCCTAATTTTGATATAATTTTCAAATGCATGATTTTTAGATCTAGTGGACAGCAGAGGTCGCTGTCTTCTCGTCATTTGGTCTGCTGGCATCAACATATCTGCTCATGTTTCAAGATGATTATGTAAGTCATTAAATTTTGTACTTGTTTGTCATTTTTTTTAATAATTATAATATTTTTAATTACTTATACACACATTTTCACCCAGAAATTAGAATTTCCTTACCTTTTATTTACATTCAAGTGGTTGCAAATTAGTTTTTAACAGTTTTTTTCAGTCGAACACTAAAGAAGATATTTTGAAGAATGTTGGAATCCGGTAACCATTGACATTTTAAAAAAAGAAATCTACCATGAAGTCAATGGCTACTAGTTTCCACAATTCTTCAGATTAGCCTATATTCTTTTGTATTTAAAATTGTATATAAGTAAGAAATGTAAACATGTTTAAATGCAGTAAAGGTAGCGGTAATGCAGAAATAGTAATAATTTTTTAATTTTAGGGTGAACCATGCCTTTAAACCTATTCAACTGTGTTTGTGTGTGTGTGTGATCCAAAAATTATTTACCCAGCAAATGTTCTTCTGAAGTTTGTTTTAGTTTTTCTTTTGAGTATTTTCTAATAAAAAATAAAACGTGGAACGTTATTTTGGATTTTTTTTTTTTTTTGCAAACATAAAATAATATTCACAGAACGTTGCAAGGTGTTTTTTAATAACTTATACAGGACATACCCTTGTGGATATTTTTGATAATTTTTACCCATAAAAGCATCCCGAAATTTGCAGGGTGGTTATTATTAAAAACCTAAAAATAACTTGTTCCCATGATTGTGTTTAGGTTATTTTTACAACCTAAAATTGATGTTCGCTACAGATTTAATTAATGTGCTTTTCATAGCATGTGCGCTAACAATTCATAACTATAAAATATATTTTGCAGAATTACATCACTGAAATTTGTGAATGCTGCATTTAATCAAATGTCAAAATTGGCCAAAACAAGTAATAACGATGAATAAATAAATAGCAGCAGTTCATTCCGTTACCCTAATTAATAAATAAATTAAAATTACATTTTAATTCGACAAAATGACTGTTTGGAGCATATTGACGTAGTTTCAGCAAAATTACGTCGTGTCACCTGCCTCGGATGAAGTGAAGGTGAGTAAACTAGACTTCACCATAAATTAACAGCAAATTAGCATTTTAAGGGGTAAACGATTACATAAAGAAACAATTATTAAACGTTAAACTGACAAGCGACAAAACTCGCGCGCTTTTGATAAGTTATTGTACAAGTTGTGGATGCTAGTGCTAGCTCTTGATGTAAACAAGACTAATTCGCCAAGCATTACTACTAATATTAATTTATCTAATTAGTTTTAGAGTAACAAAAGGCCAACTAAACAAGTTCGGTGAAAATAAAAGGTAAAACCCATGTTGAACTGAAAGAACCTAAACAAATATGTACATTGAGGAGCGCCACCTGCTGTTTTCACACTGTATTTTCTTGAATAAAAAAGGGGATTACCTCAAACACTTAAGTTAGAATACACTGTAAATGCTGTTTTATTTGGTTTCCAGTTCTGTGCATATACTGCAAATACAAACAGGCATTATTATATCAGATCAATCTGCGACTGTCAGACATGGTTGAAGAGCTGGAGGTGGAAACCACTTTTCCATCTACAACCTCTTCCACGACTGTGATGACTTTTGTTCTCGAGGTGGAACTGGAGGTTGTTTTGACACTGTAGAAGAAACACAATAGTTATTTTAAGTATCATATTTTCTTTTAATTGTAGGATTTAGATCCGAATGACAGGCCTGAAGGTGCAGAAATCAATACTCACGTGGCTTCTCCATCCAGCAGTCTCCTGTACTCTGCGATCTCCATCTCCAGTCTGGCCTTGATGTCCAGAAGCATCTGATAATCATGACGTTGGCGCTCCAGATCAGCTCGGAGCTGCACTATCTGCTCCTCCAGGACAGTGACCTGAAAACACAGAGTATTTCATCAGGTGTGAGTTGATTTGGTCCTGTTCTTCAGCTCTTATATGAGGGTATTGAAGTACAAGGTTATTTTAGTAAGCAAAGACTACAACTAAAACAATTGGTTAAAGAAAACAATTTTTTAAATAAAAAAAAAACTAAATTAAAATAATTATTAGTAAAAATTATTATTATTTTTTATGAACTAATAAGCACTCATTCTGTGGTGGAAAATCAGACCTGCGGCTATTTGGAGAAATACCTGTAGATGCAGATTTACAGACAAACTAAATTAAAATCAGTCACGTTTAAAATCAATCACGCTCATAATTATATACACAAAATAGGTGTTCTATATTTTCTTCATTTTTTTTTCAGCTTAGTCCCTTTGTTAATCAGGGGTCGCCACAACAGAATGAACTGACAACCTATCCAACATATGTTTTACGCAATGGATGCACTTCCAGCTACAACTCATCACCGGAAAAGCAAACCATGCATGTTTAACTAAATATTCACCAGAATCTTTAATATAAAGAAGTTTTCTGAATTATTTATATTTTTTTATTTATTTGTTGCATTTATATTGTTCTGGATTCAGTGTTTGTTTAAATGATTATTTAATTTTATTACTAATAGATTTACACAGTAGAGAATAAGCTGTGCAAACTCTAAACTTTACTTTGGTCTACAACAGACGTGTTTAAGTCCAATAGCTAAAACTTAAACTAAATATTAAAACAACATATGCCAAATAAAAACAAACTAAAACTAACAAAATCATTAATGAAACAAGAAAAACTGAAAAAAAGGCATATTTATTACAAGTGTGTTTACAACTAATTTGTACGTGTAAAATGTAACTAATTTATAATAACTATGGTACGTACAGGTTTAAAGGTGATCAAATAAAGGCAGGGTTTTAAATGTTTGTTTTGGGTCTCTCCACACCCTCACCAGTGTGCAGCTTCCACTTGGATGATGCGATGGCAGCCACAGGACAACGGCGCCAGTGCGCTCACCACACACCAGCTATTGGTGAAGTGGAGAGACAGTGGATGGGGATGATTGGGAGGCCATGATGGGTAAGGGCTGATGGAGGGTATTTGGCCAGGACACATTCTTTACGAGAAGTGCCATGGGATTTTTAATGACCACAGAGTGTCAGGACCACGGTTTAACGTCTCAACCAAAAGATGGTGCTTACTGACAGTATGGTGTCCCCTTTACTATACTGGGGCATTAGGACTTACACAGACCGCAGGTTGAGCGCCTTCTTCTGGCCTCGCTAACATCACTTCCAACAGCAACCTAGTTTTCCCAATGAAGGCAGGATTTTAATGTGTGTGAACTTTTGCTTCACACTCTTAAAAATTATACAACTAAGAAGGGGTTTTCACAATGATGCTATTGAAAAAAAAGTGGTTTCCCAAAGAATCTTTTGAATAAGAACCTATAAAGAACCTTTTACCACAATAAAGAACCTTACCACACGGAAATAACCTATACAAACCTATATGTTTTACCATAGGTTTTTAATATATGTGACTTATGTAAATTGGTTGTTTTTCTATATTATATGTACATATATCAGAGTAAAATAAAAAAAAAAACACAAATCATTTTGTTACACATTTCCATCTTTATACAAGAATTGACCTTGTAAATGTTTCAGCAAAACATGTAAAAATCATAACTTTTCATCTCCTCTCACTTAATTCCATAACATGCTAATTACATGTGATACCGATTTCAAGTGTTTGCACATACATGTTTGTTTTTTTGCAATTTTTTGTTAGTTCTTTTTATTATTGTCTTGATAATAGAAAATACGAGCTAGGCATTATGTATGACAGATGCCAAAGTGAGAAAGGAGCTATACAGAAGACATATCTTGTATGTACATATGGGGCTAATATGTAGATATAAAGAAGCAATACAGGAGACCTAGTATATGGCCTGTATATGCACATATATGCACCTCAATTTTGCCTATATGTGAAATATTTACACACATATGCAGCATATATATTATCATATGTGCATTTATACTGTATAGGTTTAGTATAAGTGCATATATCCTCATATAGGTTTTTTCCATGTGGGTTTTGTGGAATGAAAAGCTTCCATGGCTGTTTAAGGTTCTTAATGGAACCATTTATACCAATAAAAAACCTTTATTTTGAGTGTGTGATGGGTAGGCCCACATGGAATCTGTGCGTGCAGAATTCCGCAGATTTCTAGCCCATCATTAATTCTGGTTATTTACTTGAGTACATGTGTGTAAATCTATATTTATTCAGTTTTTCAATTAATTACAGTAACATTACTGACTAATATTCAAATGTGCATCTGATTTATGTACAATGCAGTTTGTAAAGTAATATTTTCTGTCTTTTAGCAGATATATTATATGGCAAACTTGTTTTGTTTACCAAATAAAGTGCATCTAATTGGATTTGCAATTTAAACATTAAAGTTAAAAAGGTGTTACTTTTTAAATTCACATATTAAGGTTTTAGTTAAGATACTCCCAAAATAATTCCACAGAAATCCGCAGAATTTTACCAAAATTCTCTGCAGAAATAGCAAAAAAAACTTCCGCAGATTCCGTCAGGCCCTGGTAATAGGGTATATGCAGAAGTATGCAGAAGGACTTTTAATTTTTCAGTAATCTGTGTCAAACGCTTCCGGTAAGCTGTATGCAGTTACAAAACAATGCTTTAAGGTCTGTTTCCTTTTCAAATCAGCGATCTTCATGATGTACGATATAAAGTGGTTCTCAGATTGTACAAGAAGCACTGCAATAAATATTTTTTTTTCGCATCATGTCTTTAAAATATGAACATTTATTTTACCCCAATATATTCAATGGGGTTTCTGCGGTATAGTCTGCTGAACCTGCTGTGTGTGCATGTAAACGGCTTTTCATCTCGTTTTACACTTGAACAACTAAATGAACACTGAAGTCTATTTTTCTGATTGTATTTTAATTACATTACAAAATCGATGCTGTAAAAGGAACTGTATAAAATTGATAAACGTCACATTAACCGTTCACCGGGTGTTTATTGGTATGAGAAGAAACTCTAGCTGTGCATATCCTATTTCACTTTAATTTGAATTTTGAAACCTGAGCTTTAATCTGCTAACCTGATGCTGGTAGCCAGAGAGCTTCATCGAGTATCGATTCTTCGTGTCGGACAGCGTGGTCTCCAACGATGCTTTCTAGAAGGCAAAGAACACACAAATTCACAAATCACTTATAAAATACGAACTTAGAAGAGCTGCAAATGAACCATCTCTGACCAAGGCTAGGAGGGACTGGAGTTCGATTTCCAACGCCTGCAGTCTGGATTTGACCGCGTTGATTTCAGAGCGAGATGTTTTCAGGTCTGTGGTGCTGGTGACGACTTCTTGTTTCAGAGACTCTGACTGAAATAGAACATTGAGAGACGTTAATGAGCTGTTTTTACATCATTTGGACAGTTTATTAGGACTTGTGTGTGTTGATGAATCTCACCTTTGTCTTGAACCACTGCTCCAGTTCTCTTTGGTTCTTCGCTGTGACTGCTTCGTAATGTTCACGGATTTCTGCCAGGATTTTTGTGAGATCTTGGTGTGGAGCGGCGTCTACTTCGACGTGGACCTGTCCGCTCATTTGTGCGCGCGCAGCCAAGAGATCCTAAGATTGTGTGAGAGTTCATAACATGTCATATGTCAAGTACTAGACATGTAAGAAAATCACTTTAAAACATATACAGTATATACAGTTGAAGTCAGAATTATTAGCCCCCCTTAATTATTAGCCTCCCTGTTTATTTTTTTCCTCAATTTCTGTTTAAAGAAGAGCAGATTTTTTCAACACATTTCTAAACATAATAGTTTTAATAACTCATTTCTAATAATTGATTTATTTCACTTTGCCATGATGAAAGTAAATAATATTTGACTAGATATTTTTAAGACACTTCTATACAGCTTAAAGGGACATTTAAAGGCTAATTAGGTTAACTAGGCAGGTTAGGGTAATTAGGCAAGTTATTGTATAACGATGGTTTGTTCTGTAGACAATCGAAAACAAGCTTAAAGGGCCTAATAATTTTGACCTTAAAATGGTTCTTATAAAATTAAAAACTGCTTTTATTCTAGCTAAAATAAAACAAATAAGACTTTCTCCGTTATTTTATATTATCATATTATATTAATATTATCAGACAGACTGTGAAAATGTCCTTGCTCTGTTAAACATCATTCATCATTTGGGAGATATTTAAAAAAGAAAAAAAAATCAAAGGGGGTCTAATAATTCTGACTTTAATATATATATTTATATATTTGTTTTAGTCCAACATTGGCTCAAACGTGGGCCAGTCTTTTTACAGCATTTGTTTTTAAAGTGTATAAAACCTCCTTTTCAGATAAATATTGCTTTTAACTGAATTGTTAACTATTTTTATTTCTCATTTTTAATTCAAAATATTGTTTTTGCATATATATATATATATATATATATATATATATATATATATATATATATATATATATATATATATATATATATATATATATAAATGCAAAAACAATATTTTAAATTAAAAATGAGAAATAAAAATAGTTAACAATTATAAACAATTATTTATAAGCTTAGATAAGATTTTGGTTTATTTTCAGAATAATTTAAAAAGTAACAAATTCCCAACTTATTTATGCATCTTTCCTTTTCATACCAATTTATTAGTTTGCCTTATTAACATTATTAATGGAAACTCGCAGTAAAAATTATTGCTGCCTTAAATCTTTTAGCTGAATCAAATGAACTTTTCTAGTCATCTCAACTTACATCAATCAAACTGATTAAAATATAAAGTTTGTACAACTTAAAATTTTTTGTTGAAACATGATTGACTTATTAAAATAAGTTAAAGCAACATAAAATATTTTTTGTCTGGATTTTTTGTCATTACATAGTGTACAGTGATGTTTCCATTTTGAGGCTAATTTGATGAATACAAAACTTAAAATGTCAGCATTAATTGGATATATAAAAGAAGTAATTATTAGGAAAACAATATGATAAAACTACATCTGAAGGATCATTTGACACTGAAGACTGGAGTTAATAATGCTGAAAAGTCTGCTTTAATACATAGAAATTAACTACATTTAAATATATATTCACAAAGAAAGATATAGATTTTGAATTAAGACAGTATTTTAGTAATTGTATTTAGTATTGTTAATTAAATAATGTTACGATAGCTGTTTTAATATTAAGATAGGATTGAGTTGACTCTTGTTAAATAGTTTGACAACAAGCAGGAAATATTCATTGGCCAATAACATCACCACATTGAAATGGTCTATAGCAATATCAGGAGAGACTGATCTAGAAGCTGAAACCTTATCTGACAAATTATTTTCATTTTGCTGGTATAATCATTTATAGTAATATAATTTGTTGTCCTACAGAGTGGCATTGTATGCTGTACCTCCTCATGGTTCTTCTTCAAGAACACCAGCTCCTCCTTCAGGCCTTCAATCTGCATGGTGATGTCCTTTCTGGACATGTTGAGCTCATCCAGCACCCTCTTCAGGCCCACAATGTCCGCTTCCACAGACTGACGCATGACGTGCTCCATTTCAAATCTGTCAGACAGTCCCAATCACAAGGCACAAGTTTAATGAATGAGGACCAACAGCAGCCATTGACATACAAGGTATAGGAACAAAAAATACAAGTAAAGTCATGGCTGTTTGTTCAACACTCTTCAGTAAGTCTTTCTTTGTGTTCAACAGAAGAATGAAACTCAAACAGGTTTGGAACAAGAGAAGGATGAGTAAATGATGGCAGAATATTGGGGTGAACTATGCCTTAAAGCAACCTTTGTACTTTATGAAATTAAATAATGCTGTTTTAACTAGAGTCAATGTCATGTTGCATCTATCCAAAATGCATTGAATCTACTGAAAAACACTCACTTTGTTTTAAAATCATTCATGGCCAGACTGGTGTTGTCGATGCTGAGATGGAGTCCACCCTTCAGATGAATGGCTGCCATGATCTGGAGAAACAAATAAACTAAAATGACTTTGTTTCTCCCCATATTTATAATATTATATAACATAGCCTGCAAAAACACATTTTCTTACTAAGTGCTTTTGGTTTATACTCCAAAATATCTAAAAAAAAAATGTTGAATCAAGATCATATTCTAGAAAAGAAAAAAAAATGTTTTGTTTTCACAAAAAAATTAGTTAAAATTAGTTTTTTCCCCCCATAGAAATGAATAAATTAAATTAAATATATTTCATAGAAATAATTTCATAAATAAAACTTTGACATGACATGAAATATTTTACTGACCCCACTGGCAGAATATTAAGCCTGTTTTAAGGAAAACTCACTTCAGTTTGGCATATTATGTCTGAAAATTAAAAATTGATAATAGTTTTATTTCAAACAGGAAAGATGAACATTTTTCTTAACCCCGCTGGCAGATTATTTAGCTTGTTTAGAGAAAAACTCACTTAATTTTGACATATTATTTCTGAAAATTATAAATATTAAGAGTCTTTTTTCAGACAGGAATGATGAATATTTTACTTAGCCCATGGTAGATTATTTACCTTGTTTTAAAGAAAAACTCACTTAATTTTGACATTACTTCTGAAAATGTATACAAAATAATAGTTTTATTTCAAACAGAAAAGATGACTATTTTACTTACTCCACTGGCAGATTATTCAGCTTTTTTTAAGAGAAAAAAAAACACTTAATTTTGACATTATTTTTGAAAATTAAAGTATTAATAGTCTAATTTCAAACTGGAAACATGAATTATTAAGCCTGTTTTAAGAAAAAAACACACTTAATTTTCACATATTATTTCTGAAAATGTTTAAGTAATAATAGCATTATTTTAAAACAGGAATTTTTGTTTTTATTATTTCTGAAAATCAATAAGTAAATAAGTAAATAATGTAATAATAATGAGATAAATAGTCTTATTTCAAACAGGAATGATGAATATTTCACTTACGCCACCGGCAGATAATTTAGCTTGTTTTAAGGAAAAAACTACTTAATTTTGACTTTTTTTTTTTTTGAAAATTGGAAGTAAAAATTGTTTTATTTCAAACTGGAAGCATCACTATTTCCATGAAAATCTCACTTCATTTTGACTCGTTATTTATAAAAACAAAACATAATTTTTTACTTGTCCACAAAATGCTTCTGGATTTAAGAATTGTGCAATATTTAGACTAGAAACCAGACAAAATCTCTAACAAAGAGAAGTACAATCAATAAAAAAAAAAATTGGCATACCTTGGTCTGCAGATCCTCAATGGTGACATAGTACGCGCTATAGTCGCGAGTCTTCGGGGAGGCTTTGCCATCTAGAAACTGACGGATCTTCAGCTCCAGCTCTGCATTGGCCTTCTCTAGTGCGCGCACCTTAGCCAGGTAAGTGGCCAGACGGTCATTGAGGCTCTGCATGGTGATCTTCTCATTGCCGATGATGCTGCTGTTGTCTGCAGATCCAGACATGCTGAAGCCTCCAGCAGAATGAGTGGCTCTGGAGATGCGGACGTCTGATCCTCCAGCACCGCCATAAACACTGCCGGCCCGCATGCTGCTGACCCGCTGACTGCTGCTGCTGCTGCTCGACATGCGGATGGAGCTGCCGGAGGACATGTAGCTTCGGGTGGAGTAGCTGGAGGCCATGCTGATGGAGGTGATGCTGTGTCTGCTCTGACAGGTCAGTGAATGAGGGACGGAGAACAGCCGAGTGCTTTTATAATGGCAATCTGAATGCTAAGCCAACAATATTTGGAATTCCAGGCAAGTCATGCAATTACTTTTGTTCTGGAACATCTCCAGAAACTATAAAGGTCACACCTTAGGCGAGTGGTAGGATTAAAGACGCTGCTTAACAAATCCGTCTCCTGCTGCTGATTGTCGAGGACTTTGCGCACATTGGTGGCCATGCAAACACTGTTTCTCACAGAAAGTATTAATTGTAAAAATTGGGTATTTGTATTCTTTTTAGTTTAGTTTTTCAGTAAATATATATTTATATGCTGTTGAAACCAAAATTATTAGCCTAACTGTCTAGTTAACCTATAGTTAAGCCTTTAAATGTCACTTTTAGCTGTATAGAAGTGACTCATAAAATGTCTAGTCAAATATTATTTACTGTCATCATGGCAAAGATAAAATAAATCAGTTACTAGAGATGAGTTATTAAAGATATTAAGTTTAAAAATGTGTTGAAGAAATCTCTCCGTTAAACAGAAATTGGGGAAAAAAATAAACAGGGGGCTAATAATTCTGACTTCAACTGTATATTCCAAAATCTGGGTATTTGTATTTTTTTTAGTTCAGTTTTTTCACTAAATATATATGTATATATGCTGTAGTCGACATTTGAAGTGGATCAATAAGTTCTTGAAAGTTGTCTTAAAGCTATTTAACAGCAACCATTCTTGTCTTGGGAAAATGCGGATCATAAAATAATAGAAATATTTTTAAAATGGAGAAGTTAAGACACTGCAGTTGTATCCAAACAATCATTTATTGGCAAATTCTTATACCTAGTACTATACAGTATTTTTATATCTATACATTTTTATATTCTATATATCAGTCTTATGTGTTTAAGGTGGATTTTCCAGCTTATAAACCTCCATATATTTTAGACACACTAAAAGTTTGGGATCAGTTTTCTTTCTTTCTTTATTTTTTTTATTATTCTGTTCATTAAGTTGGCTCTTATTTAAAAAAATGGTTAAATATTTATTTACTAAATATTTATTCATGTCGTATTATATATAGTTTCAAATTAAATTATTACACCAGTCATTATTGCATTTATTACTATTACCATTAATAATAATAATATTAATAATAACAACAATAATTATTAACATTGGAGTGATTTTTGAAGGATCATGTGACTGAAGACTGGAGTAATGAAGCTGAAAATTTATCTTTAAAATCACTTTTTGGCTTAGTCCCCTTATTAATCTGGGGTCGCCACAGCGGAATGAACCGCCAACTTATCCAGCATATGTTTTACGCAGCGGCTGCCCTTCCAGCTGCACCCATCTCTGGGAAACACCCATACACTCCCATTCACACACATACACTATGGACAATTTAGCCTACCCAATTCACCTATAGTGCATGTGTTTGGACTTTGCACCCGAAGGAAACCCACGTGAACACGAGGAGAACATG